>NW_009951936.1:92198-92831 GCF_000747805.2 Chaetura pelagica
AGGGAAAGATGGAAAGGTGTGAGAGGTTCTCATGTATCAGTTCAAGGTATCCTTTCCTTCTCCCTCTTCCACATGTACTTGGATTTTTGAAGCTTCAGTGAAACAGGTTGCACCATCCCTGTTTTGCACAAAGAACAGAGGCTCAGAGAAAAATAACAACGTATCCATTCTAGCATCAGAACTGGGAGACAGGATCCTAGCTTCTTTTCTCACCAATAGGCTACATTGCCTCTCATTTGCCTCCTGCTGTTTGATTTATAGCTGTAACCCCACTTCTCCTCTTTGTTCCAGCCAGCTCTTAGCCTTCTTATATACCGCCTGCCTTAAAGCAGACCAGTTGCATTCAGGGAGGTGTCAGCTTTCCAATATGTGTAAAACCAAAGCTGTGCCTGGACTATGACAGTGACAAAAGGGAAAATCACAGGAAGCAATTTTCTGCTGATCCCAAAGAAGGAAGAATTTAATGCAACAGCACAACACCTCTCCACAAACTTCTTAAGGTCCTGACAGGACTCCTGGTACTGAAGAGTAAGACTTTTAGCCCCGAAATCCTGGGTGTGCTGCCAAAGAAGTAATTGCATTTTGCTTTTCTGTTTGGAGATGTCATATTACAGGGCTGGGCACTCAGCAGGA
>NW_009951936.1:92903-98274 GCF_000747805.2 Chaetura pelagica
TGCTTGACCTGGGGTAAGTCACTGTGTCTCCTCGTGCAGTGCTTCCAGGAATGCTGGAGGAGACACTGCCTGTTGTTATCTCTACCTGGCTCAGGAGGAACCTGTAGGGCTAGGAGACCTACTCTGCATGCTGCAGCCTTTGAATAACTGCTCTACTAACACGTTTCAACTTCTACTAGACTTTGAAGCCTCTTGTCCCGCTATTTCTCATGAGAGCGGCTGCAGTTTGTTTAATGACTGAGACTTGGTTAAGCTAGTTTTATTGCCTTTTAGTGCTGTGGTATGCAATTATGTGTTCCCTCAGAGACCCTTTAGAACTGAGCAGCTTCCCACTAGTGACCACACTCCTCTTGAAATAAGGTCCTCCAAGGTCAAGGCCTGCCTGATGTACAACCCACACCTCTGCAACCCAAACAAGTCCGGCTTCCAGGAGGGAAATGGCATAAAGCCACATCTACAAACCTGCCTATCAAGGAGAAAAGGGAAAAGCTTCATGTCATCTTTGTCTCCATTACCTTCAGGGGCAGGAATCAGGCCATTCACTGCACTGGCATGTGGAGCCTCAGGGCTGGGCATGGTAGAACTCCTCTAGAGACAGAGAAGCCTCCTTGGTGGAACAAATATGTGCGTGTTTGAACCCATTTAGTTTGCTTTGCCTGTATTTGTCCCAGGTTGCTCCAAGCTCTGAATTCTGCTTTGAAAGTGTTTCAAAGCTTTAAGGGTTTTTGATATGGTGTACTACCACCTGACAGAGGAGGAAATTGCCCCTTTGGTCTGAGAAAAGGCTTTGTCATGGAAACTCTTGCCCACTTGTGGCTGGGATCAGTGCTCCAGACAAACAAGGACAACACAGAAAACATGAGGGTGCCTGCCTCTGAGCTGCAGCCACAGGATTTCACCAGCACCCCAAGAGGCATGTGGCTGCTGGGGGTGACCAGGCTGTGTGGAAGCCATGGAGTAAGCCCGTGGCTGGCTCATGGCTTTCAGCAAAGCCCATGGCCTGGGAAACTACCTGCAAAGGCAGCTGGGGACAGAATGTTGCCGGAGGAGAGGGGTTGGAGAGCACTGCACAGCCTCCCTCCAAGGGATGCTGAAATTTTCAGGTGCTGGCAGGTGCCAGCAGGGGTGCCCAAGGCAGTGGGTCACAAGCAGGTTTCCACAGAGGGAGCAGCATTAATGTCTACAAAGGCAAAGATGCTCTCTGGAGCGAGGGGACCAGATCCTCTTGTCTCACCAGGGGGTGCCATTGCCATGGCAAATTCGCTTGCAGCGCTAACTCCTGTCAGGCACCATTAATCTCTCCCTGTCAACAGCTTATGATTGGAACACTCTCCCCCTATCCCCACCTGCTCCTCCAGCTCCATCCCGAAAGCTTTGAAGTCTTTATCAGGAGCCGGGTATGAGGGGGAGGGAGGAAGCAGTGCATGTGGCAGGAGTATGGGAGAAGCATGTGATCTGCTGGCTACAAAAGGGGGTGGGGAAGGGCTGAGGGACAGACTAACAGGGAGGAGAGAAAATGAATGGGATTATAGCAGGGTTGGAGACTCATGGGAGGTTCCTGTCTCTGTGCAGAGCACTAGGGACCTGCCAACTCTCAGCCACAACTGAGCCATACTCCTTGCAAGCAAATATTCATCTCAAAGCCCCTAAATGTCCCCTATTTCCATCTTAACATGGCATTGGGACTGTCTGGAACAAAGGATCAGCAGCCCCTCCCCTGGTTTCCTTCTCCTTCTACCTGCATTTCCAGCACTTTTGCCCACCTTTTCTCCACTTTCTCCTTTTCTCCAGGGGACCTTCTGTCCCCTGAAATCAGTTCTTCTCTCCCCTGTCGCAGGCACACTTGGCCTGCCCTCCTCCTCTTCTGCCGGGGAGGTCAGATTCCCAGGGATGCTCTAGGCTGCCATGAAGCCATGTCAGTGGCTCTGCCAGCAGCTGCTGCAGGCAGCCCGTAACACACCACACTGCAGGACATACCAGACCTCTCTGGCCCTCAGCTTGACAGGCTGATCACACACTGGAGCTGCTCAACATGGCAGCTGCTTTGCAGTGACAGGGCAAGAAATGTTCTCTGGACTCTGAGGCAGGCTCTGCTCTACTTGCCTTGAAATACTTGTCCAGGACTTCACTATAGTTGCTCCCCTTGGAAAACCATCCATCTGGGATAATCTCAGCTTCCAGCCACTGGATGACACGGCGACGAAGCTCATCCCGGTCTGACTGGTAGCAGACAACTGTAATGGGAGAAGGTGTAGCAGAGGAAAAACAAGGATGAGAGAAATTAATTTGGCAAGGAGACCACAGAGAGACAACTGGAAATAAACAGTCAGCCAGGCAGCTCAGAGCCCTCTCTCCTTGGAGATGTGCCACCCCCAGATCAAAGCAGAGGTGCCACCTGCTGAAAGCAAATGGGCTGTGGGTGACACCATGTGGCAAGGCCAGAAAACGACACTTCTGCCAATGTTCTTGTGCCTTCCAGTCCCCGGGAAGCTTGTGGAAGAACAACCCAGAGCTGACTCATCTTGGTGTGGTAAATCCCCAGGCCGAGGGAGGAAGCTGACTCTATCCCCAGGCTTCCTGATGTCGTGCAGAACCCTCAAGTACCAAGCCCTCTACACTCTGCAAGGGTGAAGACTAGACTGAGCAAGCTTCTCCACCATGCTGTCCCCAAGACTTGAATTTTAGGTCCTACTATCTCAGGACATTTTGGTTCTTCAAAGCCCTGACTGGTCCACTCTGCCTGGAAAGAAGAGGAGGTCAAGTTGGGCTTGTTCACAGTGCTCTCCGGAGTCACAGGTTTCTCTAGATGGATATCACTTTGTGTCCTAGTACCAAACTGGGCCTTTAGGAGCAAAACTGAAAGCTTAGATCTTTTGACTTCAGTGAGTTGTCACACCCACCAATGGAGCCAGAAGGGGAATCAGTGTGCATTCATGTCACTTACACACACTAAGGATCTCCTTCTGAATCCAGTGACTACAGTCGCAACCAGACAGATGAAAAGAAATAAAACCTGTAAAGATTCTGCATCTTTAATTTTGAACTTCTTGAAAACTGCTTTAAGGTGGTAGTGACACCCTCATGTGGTACTTTTGCTTATGCTTGTCCAAGGACTTGGTCTTTTCTGTCCAAAGTAGCTGAGTTTATGATTATACAACTCCAGAACTTAAAGGCCATGGATGGGAAAAGGGTCCCTTGATGAAGAACAGGCCATGGTCCAAAAATCCAAAGTCTTAAGTATACAAGGCAACGCAGGTGTAAAGAGCTGGGCAATCATATTTCAGATGGTTTATCAACCCAGACTCTGCTAGTCATACAGAGATACGACTCTTACAGAGCTGTGGAACTCCCCCAGCAGACCTTCCTTCCCATCTCTTTTCCCAAATTCATACAGAGGCCCTAGCCAAAAAGGAGATGGCTTCTTACCTGGGCTTGCAGCTGGATTTTCAGACTTTTTCTCTGTTGATGGAAAGACAGAAGAAGATATTTCTGATGCAACATGAAGCAATACAAACCTCTTCCCACCCTGAGTGCCACTTGGGCAAGAGCAAAGGAACCTGGGAGTCTTTGGAAACACGAGGGCCATATATATATGATTAACGGATTGGAACATCTGTCACACTGAGGGGAGACTGAAGACTGTTGAACATAAAGAAGAGAAGGCTCAGGCATTCTCATCAAGGTTTATAAATGTGATAAGAGGGAATGAAGAAGTCTGATCTAGACTCTTCTCCATGGTTTCCAGTGCCAACACTGAAGCAAAATCCTTGCTCCTAAAGTTATTGAGGTCCCTCAAGAACATTGATGGTAGTACAGGCTTTTGGGGGGTTATCCTGAGCATCTGACTTTTCTCTGGCAGGTAGACTGAGACACCTGCTTGGCTGAATCCATGAACTCCAAGAGAGACAGGGAGGAAAAATAAGTTGTCCTGCTCTCCTGAGTGCCCTCCTCCCAGCAACCCAGGGAGACAACTGCTCCAAGAGCCCACCACAGCCAAGGTGTCAGGGTCCCAAGTGCATTAATGAGGGCCTTAATGGCCCTACTAATCTCACCTAGGGCTTCCACTCCCACTCTGCCCATGAACTTCACTTCAGCTAATGTCCCTGCTCCTAGTGCTTGCCTGGGATTATGCTGTAGGTATGCCTGCATCCAGCTCTGTTGCAACCATTCTTGTACCTGCCATAGACCCTGTTGATCTAGGCCCTGACCTGGTGACTCTCACCGTGACCTCAAACCTGTTATAGCCTGCATCACTATGCACTTGTCTGGCAATTACTGGCCTGTGCCCAATCCTGATTACCATCACCAGAAGTGATCCTGACCTGATTTCATGGCTTGACTTCAGGCCTACTTCATCACCACAAACTTGCCTGCTGATCTGGACTCTTTGTTGAACTTGGCTATTGTTTCCAGGCTTGCCCTGTTTACTCTGCTCTGCAGCTGTAGTATAGGGTCCTGGACAGCGAGACCTCTGCCTTGCCTTGTTAGCATGCTTGGCTCCAGGCTTTCCCTCCCTCAGAGAACAGACGGCTCTCATTTCTCCCTGACACAGGGTTACCTTTACAGTGGCCATCATAATCCACCTGGATCTTGGAGCCAGTGAGGCAGGCATCACGGTGCAGCTCACAGTGGTTCAGGTACGTCTTGCCATTGCTACCGCACACAGGCCTCTTGTGAGGTTTGCATTTCTGTGAGAGAGCCAAAGAAGACAGCATTTTACCTGCCTCTTTGGGAAAGCTAAAGAGAAGCAGGCCAGTTCCAGCATCGGGCTGGCTCAACACAAGCTTTTGGCACAGCTTCCTTGGCTCAAAAGGTTTGGAACAGGCTGAACGCACACACCACCACCCCAGAAAAACCTGCACAGAGAAGTCTGTGGGTGTGGGTTCAAAGGCTTCACTTCATCCCAGCTTCCATCATCACCACCACCACAACAGGACCCTTCCTGAAAGCAGAGCCCAGCAGAGAAATCAGTGCCCAGTATAAACACTGAGTGTAATCCCACAACTGCTGCTCTGCGTGCCACGGACATGCCTGCCCAGACCCAGAGGTGTTGCTATGAACCTTTTCTGGGCACCTCTGCTTACTCAGCTGTTACATCTCTTTGTAGACTCTGCTCCACCTTTCTGCAAACCAAATGTAGAATAAGCCATCAGCCATGAGCAAACAGCACAGCCCATAGCAGAGGGGCAGTTTGCTAGTGCAACTGTTCAGGCTGTGCACTTCTTTCTCATGTCCCTTTCTGTCTGCTCAAGCCTCCCCAGATTGAGACTCTTTTCCTGCTAATGGGGCATTTCACTCTCCAGTGTTTGGGCTGGCTGTGTGGGAGCTGTAGACTCTGAGGGAAGTGGGAACAAAGAGCCATATGCCCATT
>NW_009951936.1:98309-134001 GCF_000747805.2 Chaetura pelagica
GGAGACACTGTGTCTCTACAGCTGGAAAGGCTCTTCTAATAAATTCTGGCTCCCTGCTGGATGAAGCTATTCATCCCCACAGCTCTCTACCACAATTATTTCCATTTTACAAAAGCTAATTTTTAGTAGGGTGCTTGTAACCTCAAACAAGATGCCAGTGAGGGCAGGCTGGCTTGGAGCTTGCAGACCACTCCCTGGAGTGCCCTCCAAAGCCAGCTGCATATCAATTTGGGCTACTGGGTTTTCCCAACAAAACACGTCCAGCCAAGTCTCCTGTGCATGTACAGACCCTAGGCAGTTGTGTGAGGAGAACAGCTGCAAGCCCCAGACAATGTCAACCCTACAGGCTTCCTCCCTGGCACCACACTGTGAAAGGCCCTGCTGTTTGAAGAGCCACTGTGAATTTGCAGCTGCTCCTGAAGGGCTGTAGCCATCATGGGATCCTTCCAGCAACAGAAACCCAGCCAGGGGGTGGTGGTGGCACCTGTCCCAGGTGCAGAAGCTGTACTTTCCCCCTACCTCAATGCAGAGGCAGGTCGGCTCTCCCTTCTCAGTCACTGTGCACTCCCGCCCAGCTCCACAGAAAACATTAGCACAGATCTTGGATTTGCTCCTTGGCTCTTCCTGCAAGACACAAAGTAAGAGATACAAAATACATCAAGTTACCTGGAAGAGCAGCAGCACAGCTTTAAAAAATAACACATTTAACTTGTAGACTGGATCTAAGAGGTGGGAAGGCACAGATTACAGAACAAGAGAGATGAGACCGCAAGAGATGGGACAGCTCAGACAATAAGCAGGAGCAGACATGGGAGCTAGGGCTACAGCCCCAGCAACAGAGGGCTTCCTTGAGGTAATTTCTGGAAAATCACCCAGGAGAACTGGAGCAAACATGAGCAAGACAAAATCTAGCAATAATGGCAAGAAGAATTAGCTCCCGTCAAGGACTGCTGCCTTCAAAAATTTTTCCATGGAGGGTACTGAGCTTTTTTTTGTGTTTGCTTGAGACGTTTAAGAAGGTGAACATAACCCTGGATAAAGGTGTGATACCAAACAGGTGGAAGAAATTGCCATCTGACACCAGATAATCATAGAATCATTTAAGTTGCAAAAAGACTTTTAAGATTCTCAAGTCCAACCATCAACCTAACTCTACCAAGTCCACTGCTAAATCATGTCCCTAAGCACCATATCTTCACAACTTTTAAACACGTCCAGGGGTGGTGACTCTACCATTTCCCTGGGCAGCTTGTTCCAGTGCTTGACAACCCCTTCTGTGAAGAGAATTTTCCCCAATATCCAGGCTAAACCTCCTCTGGTAGAACTTTCAAGCCATTTCTTCTTGCCCTATCACTTGTTACTTGTGAGAAGACTGGCACTTCACAGAATCACAGAATCTTAGGGGTTGGAAGGGACCTCGAAGGATCATCTAGTCCAACCCCCCTGCCAGAGCAGGATCACATAGAGTACATCACACAGGAACATGTCCAGGAGGGTTTTGAATGTTTCCAGTGAAGGAGACTCCACAACCTTTCTGGGCAGCCTGTCCCAGGGCTCTGTCACTCTCACAGTAAAGAAGTTCTTCCTGATATTCACATGGAACCTCCTATGCTCCAGTTTGCATCCATTACTCCTTGTCCTATCACTGGTCATCACTGA
Organism: Chaetura pelagica; assembly: GCF_000747805.2. Classification (NCBI taxonomy): domain Eukaryota; kingdom Metazoa; phylum Chordata; class Aves; order Apodiformes; family Apodidae; genus Chaetura; species Chaetura pelagica. Next base: position 99,969 of record NW_009951936.1, read on the forward strand.
AAAAAGCCTGGCTCCATGGTCCTGACACTCGCCCTTAACATATTTGTAAACATTGATGAGGTCATCCCTCAGTCTCCTTTTCTCCAAGCTAAAGAGACCCAGCTCCCTCAGCCTTTCCTCATAAGGGAGTGGTTCCACTCCCTTAATCACTTGCCTCTCAACAATCTCCTTTCAGGTATCTGTAGAGAGCAATAAGGTCTCCCCTCAGCCTCCTTTTCTCCAGACTAAACAGCCCCAGCTCCCCCAGCCACTCCTCCTCATAAGACTTATCCTCAAGATAAGCTCACCAGCTTTGTAGCCCTTCTCTGTACCTGCTCCAGCACCTCCATGTCCTTCTTATACTGTGGCACCCAACTGAACACAGTCCTCAAGGTGCAGCCTCAGCAGTGCACAGTACAGGGGACAACCACCTCTCCAGACCTGCTGGTCACACTGTTCCTGATGCAGGCCAGGATGCTGTTGGCTTTCTTGGCCACCTGGGCACACTGCTGGCTCATTCAGCTGGCTGCTGCTCAACACCTCCAGGTCTCTTTCTGTTGAGCAGCTTTCCAGCCATTCTTCCCCAAACCTGTAGCATTGCCTGGGATTGTTGTGACCAACATGCAGGACTTGGCACTTCACCTTGTTGAAGCCCCTATGATTGGCCTCAGCCCATTGATCCAGCCTGTCCAGGTCCCTCTGAAGACCCTTCCTACCCTCGAGTAGATCAACACTCCCACCTAACTTGGTGTCGTCTGCAAACTTACTGAGGGTGCTCTCAATCTCCTTGTCAGAGTCATTAATAAAGATACTAAACAGGAGTGACCCCAGCACTGAGCCCTGCAGAATACCACTTATGACCAGCTGCCAACTGGATTTAACCAGCCATCCAGCCAATGTTTGATCCAGCAGAGTGTACACCTGTCCAGGCCCTAGGGCAGCCAGTTTTTCCACGAGAATGCTGTAGGTAACAGTATCAAAGGCCTTACTGAAGTAAAAGTATACTACATCCACAGCCTTTCCCTCATCCACCAAGTGGGTCACCCTGTCCTAGAAGGAGATGAGAGCCCTGTCACAAAAAAAATTTTACAAAACTACGTGATCTGTTATCTTGCTTCCACTGGTCAAGATTAAACACTTCAAAGTGAGAAACACTGTCATAGGTAATTATACAGTAACCTTCTCACAGAGAAAAATGTCTTCCTGGTCCCTGACAGCCAGCAGTTGACTTATGCCTTGTAGCACACTTTACTGTTTTCTCCTAGCCAAAGTCATCACAAGTATTCGTGTCATTCACGTAACCGCCAAATCCTTCTCTTTTTGAGTCCCACTGCACTACCAAACTGATGACACCTAAGCAGGGAAGACTTCCACAGGTTTGTCATATTTTCAGTAAAATTACCATTTACTTGTATCAGTTTAGTGCCTTTTTTCTCTAAGACTTTTAAAAGGCAAGACAATTCCAGGGCTTTAGACTTCAGAGACCCTGATTTAATTCCCTGCTTTGTCACTAATTTCCTTTGTGACCCTCACTTCATCTAACACTTTCCACCTGTACATTAAGTATCCAGTTCAGACTAGCCAACTGGCTTCCTCATCAGTTTTGTATCAGAGTCACAAGACTGAGGAATGTAAAACAATCTGTGGGATAGGTCTATCACATCTGCTGTGACTTTCCTCTAATACACAAAATTTTTTTTTACCTTCTCATCTGAGTATTACTCTTATCCTCTACTTTTTGTGGTCTCTTTGGTCCAGTACAGTGGTCCACCAATTACTTCTGAAAATAGGTGATGACAAAGAAACAGAATGTGCATGAGGAGCAAGCATTATTGATACATTCAATGACAAATGCTGAGCACATTTTTTCTCCTGTTGCTTCTTTATCCTAATTTTCTTTTTTTGTTGTTTTGCTTTTAAACCAATTTTATAGTGAGTTGCTGTCTTCACTGAATAGCTCACAATGGCAGCCAGACCATTTTTTTAATAACCCTGCCCTGGTCTTCAGAGTATTTTGTCTGCTGGCCTACTATGGTCATCAAGCCCAAGAAGGTCTTTTGAAAGCACTGCAGGATTGTCTCCAGGTCTGCATGGTGACAAAGACCTTCCCTTTTCTCTGCAAGTTTTCCTGTCTCACTGCTTATCCTGTAAAATAAAAATACAGTAACCAGACATACCAGTATTAGCTCAGAAATATACACCCCATCCCAGGCCTGCTCATTCCATGAAGACAGTCTGTTGTCCTCCCTCTGCCCCTTCACCCTCCTTTCACATATCTTTTCTGAGCTATGAAAGACAGTCTTGCCCCTTCTGCTGCATCCACTTCTCCTTAGTTGCCTTCTGGTGGAGGGCTGGGATAAATGATTTAGGTGCTTCTGGGATGGAACGGAGCAACACAGTTGCTTCCCTGCACAAAGTAACCTCACACAACTTAGGGCAGGAAAGGAAGAATAATTTATTTTGTAAAAAGCACAAAGAAAAATCTCGAATTCTCCCAGCCTGGAGTCTGACTGGGGCACTCACATACCTGTAAGGCACTGCAGACACCTAAGCACTGATCCATTTAAAGGGTTTCAACAACATGTCCTTCCCTTCACACCCAAAGACCAGAAATAAAAAGCTGATATGGCTTTGAGCTGCCACCTACCAAGGTCTGTAATCCAGGTGCCTGGCAATAGATGGCAGTACTCTGCCTCTCCTTACCCATGGCCAGGCAGGACTGCCAACAGCAAGCCCCGAGCCGTGCCCACTGATGCCAAACCTGGCTATAGCCTCCTAGCCTGAGATTTATGGCACTGCTACAACTGCAGCTGGCCTCAGCAGGTGTCTGCAGGGACCAAGGTCGGGTTGCAAGATCCCTCTCCTCTCAACAGCTTGCTGGAAACCAGGCACAGCCATCCTGGCCACAGCTCTTGCCCTGTACCACCAGCCCAGAAGCTGTCCCGCAGTTCTCCCACTGGAACCCAGGGTGGTGATGCTGGCAGGGTGACACTGCCAAAACAACCTCTGAGGATCATGTGCCTCCTACTGGGCTAGAGAGCCATGTTCATCTGATTTTTTTTATTAATCAAAGCAAGACAGTTTGATAGTTGCCTCTTTAGTGTTTTAAGCTGCCCTAGGCTGGCAGTGTGTCAGAGCTGGTTGCTATGTCCCAGCACGGCTGTCTCCACCCCAAGGGTTTGCCCTCCCACTCTGACATAGTGTTTCTCAGACCCAGGTTGCTCATTCCCCCTCCCAACAGCAGCCATGGCAGGAGCTACCCACTTGCCCTATATTTAGTGCAAGCAGCTCTCAGCTTCCACTTCATCTGCCTCAGCCGCCTGTGTCCCCCATCCTTGCAATGCTCACCCCACAAAACATACTCACTCCATCTGCAACCTACAAACCATAGTGCCCCTCCTACTCACAGAAGGCCCCCTCCCAAAATCCCCAAGACCGCCACCTCCTTCCTTCACCAGACATCACGTCTCCTACCCTACATCCACCCCACCCTGCACCTGCAACCTGACTCAGCACACCTGCCTGGCAGGTTGAGGTGTGCTCCTCTGCCAGGCGCCAACAGCTGCTGCTGGAGATCCTGCCCTCACCTCCTGCAAGAGCCAGAAAACAGCTCCCTCCTCCAGCCCGCACGCAGATCAAGTTAGCAGCTGCCACCACTACTGCTCGCTATGGCCGCACAGCTCTAAGGTGGTTCATGGCATAACAGAGTGGGAGCTCTCTCTAGTGGCTCCCAGCTGCCTTCCTGGCAAATGCCCGAGTCTCCTGTGCATAACTGGGAGTGTAACGGAGACAGCGGTGGATGAATGGACCAGTACAGTGGGGGTCTGTGAATAAGCCTTTATAATCTTTACTCCTGATGCTCTTGCGACCCCCAGATGTTACCAGACAAACTGCTTTCTTGTGACAGATATTCTGATCTTACCTTGGACCTTGTCATGTTTGCTCTTTCTAAAGCTCCATCTGCTGGAGTCATGTGAGCAAGCGGGGATCAGAAACCACCTCCCTCCACCAGCCCGCACGCAGATCAAGTTAGCAGCTGCCACCACTACTGCTCGCTATGGCCGCACAGCTCTAAGGTGGTTCATGGCATAACAGAGTGGGAGCTCTCTCTAGTGGCTCCCAGCTGCCTTCCTGGCAAATGCCCGAGTCTCCTGTGCATAACTGGGAGTGTAACGGAGACAGCGGTGGATGAATGGACCAGTACAGTGGGGGTCTGTGAATAAGCCTTTATAATCTTTACTCCTGATGCTCTTGCGACCCCCAGATGTTACCAGACAAACTGCTTTCTTGTGACAGATATTCTGATCTTACCTTGGACCTTGTCATGTTTGCTCTTTCTAAAGCTCCATCTGCTGGAGTCATGTGAGCAAGCGGGGATGGCAGCTGCCACTTCAGCAGCAACCAGCTCGTCCTCGCGCCTACCGCGTGAAGACTTGAAAACATGAACTGCAAAGCTTTAAACGCAAGGTCACACACACAAAAGACTCCACAGTGTTTCAATGTCGTTGCCCTTAAATTAATTTCAGGATTTGGGGGTTGGAATCGCAGTTTTCACACTGCTCCCTCCCTGTGAGCTGCCACTGCCTTTCCCGTCACCGTGGGCTCGGGAAGTGTCACTCATCCCTGCGCACAGTGCGCTCGGGCAGGCGGAAGGGAAAGGGCAGAGAGTCGTTACTAATTGCTGCGCGGTGGCATTTACAGCACGAGCCGTGACAAGGCAGCTCCTCTCTTCTGCCTCGGGTGAGATGCCCGAGCTCTCTCACTTTGGTCAACGCTTTTAATTACTCCTCTGCTGCTCAGAGAGCACGCGAGAAGGTGCAAAAGCAGCGAGCACGAAGCCAGAGCAGGAGTGCATGGACTCTAGAGCATTCACCGCAGCACAGGAGCACTCTTGAGGGGCACAGCCTCCTCAGACATCTTTTTGGGCAAAGAACATGGGGAAAGCTCTCTGCCACAGGTTCGGGGGCCAGAAACCCAAGGCAGCTGGGAAGCATCAGCACCATAGCCCCAGCTGTTGAATGGGGACAGGACGTGTGCCACATTTGGGGGCTTGGGAAGTGTAGCCTCATGGATGAAGGGTTCTTGCATGTGAATGGGCAAGCACCAAGCTGAAGAATTCAACTGACAGTGCAGTGAGATACATGCACTGCTTCTTCCTCGGCTCTTGCTTCCTGGGAAGCAAAGAGGAAAAAGAGACATTTCCAAGGCACCCGCACAGGAAAAAGCCTGCAGCAGCACCAACAATGAGGGATCACCATGGTAACTGGCAATCCAGGGCCTCAAGGTAGAGAGCTGAAACTGGCAGCAGGAAAGGCTGCTTCTCATCTCTAGCAGCAACCGGCACTGAAGAGTCAGACCCCAATACAGAGTAAGCCCTGATGTCCAGAGCATTTCCAAGCCTCTGCCTGTGCCTGGATGTCCGGGACAGAGCGTGGCTCCATGTGCTGACACATGCAGTGCAGCCCGGGTCTCCACAGGGGCCCAACGTCCCGCCAGCAGCTCTGCCTGCTCCATGTTGGTGAGACTGCACCAAAACAGAGTGAAGTGGGCCTTCACCCACAACTGTTTCTGATCATCTGCATGCCCTTGTGCCCACAAACACACATCTGTATGTCTAAGAGTCCAGCCATGTCTTCAGCAAGATATACGAGTGACCACATGCATGAAGGAAAAGAGGCATCATGGCTCCTTGGCTTTGCAAGGGATGTGCTCATTGCAGCTCTCCCTTGGCTGCTCCCACCCCTGGCCCATGCTGAGTCACAACTGCCTGGTGTCACTTGGTGAAAACGGGGACCTGTGAAAGCTGAAACCATTTACAGTTCAGGAACAAAACACCTCTGTGAGGAAAAATATGCTTCCACCTGCAGAGAGGAGCTGTACAAACAGCTGCACGTCCATGGTGCCCCACTGCCTGAAGGGAGCAGCAGGGACTCCTGCTATTACACATGCTCTGGGAAACAACAGGGAGACTGCCCTTAACTTGCTTGAAAACAACCTCTCAGACTGCCTTTTGCTTTCTGTACATCCTCCTTATAAAAATCTCCTCTTGGATACCTCAAAAGTATTTTTCTTAGCAGCCCATGCTGCACTGGAGTAAAAAGCTTTTCTGCCATCAACAGTGACTGCAGGTCTCTCTGCTTCTTTGGCATCAGTTTGTAGAAACCCATAAAATTACTTGCTCCACACTGTTTGCTGTAAAATCAAGGCTTTGCAATTTGCCCTGCCTGAAGTGCAAGGAAATCAAAGTGCTCTAGTGCTGTAGCAATGAAAGCTCCTCTGGGAAGCAAGCCCATGTATTACACAAACCCAAGAAGGATGCAGGCAAAACTAAAGGGCACCAAAATGATATCTGTGATTACCGAACTTAGATTCTCATGTCTCAGGGAAGGCAGCAACAAAAGCTGGAAGAAAGTTTTCAGATATAACCAGCACAATACACAACAGACTCCCTCCACACAGAGAGAAATGAGCTTTGCAGCTATATATTTTCAGCCAGTCCTCCTTATGTCTTTCTGTCCACATGCCCTTTTCCTGTTCCCTGCCATGACTGACGTGGGAGCAGGAATATAAAGGGTGTCTGAATGTGCCAAGGTGACACCTGTAAACAGTGCTGCCTGCACAATTTCTGAACCAACTCAATATCCAGCCACGAAACCCAGCACTTCATTCAGCTGTTGTCTTGGCAATGCTTTTCTCTCAACAAAGAAAGATTTGGAGACAGAGCGCTAGGTCAACAATGCAGAAAGCTAAGATGAGAAGCCAGGTCTCCTGACTCCCAGACCTCCCTTCTCCCCTCTTGTGAGGCTGGAAGAGAGAGAAACTCAAACTTGTGCTGTAATACCCAAAAAGAAGAGGGCTGGGCAGCAGGACAGCTCAAAGAGGTTAGAAAAACCAAGCAACTCCTGTTCAGTGATGGCACTAAGAAAGCATTTAGCTGGTGTATTTCATCCCATTACCCAAGTGAACCTCTGGACAAAACAGCTTTCAGCAGCATGCCCTCTTGCAGAGGTCCAGGGAGAGCAGATCCCACGTTCACTGGAGTGCATGGCCCGGGCAGGCAGCCTGTCACCTCCACCCATTTGTGCTGCTGGCTCTGGCAACACATTTGTCCTGTTGTTCTCGTTTGTAACTAACAAGCAAAGTGCTCCTCCCTCCCCACAAACCTGACCTAATTCCTGTGGCAGCTCTCTGGATCCTCTAACTCACTGATGTGACAGGGCAGAAATTTGGCAGCAGCATAAATGAGCAGATTAGCGTGAAACAAGCCAAAGTTGGGTTTGCCATAAATAGATGGGTAAGATGAACCCTGCAATTTCTCTTCCTTAGGACTATTGCCTCAGGGTGTGTGCAGACTCTGGAAGAAACCCCACACAAATTACCTTTAGGTCTGACTTGGACGGTTTGATTTTCAGTTGTCAAAAATATATAATAAGTTCAGCATGTGGGGCTTGAACCACATCTGATTCCCAGTTCAGCTCTGCAATATAACTTACCTCCCAGGATACCATCACTATAATGATGATACAGCGGGGCTGTGGAATGACCTGTATCCTGTACTCTGGAAGAAAGCCTACAATCAGAGGTTGCTGAACACACTGGTGAGGGGTTCTCAGCTGCACCCTCCCTCAGGTCTGGTGTTAACCGGTCCCAAAATTTCAGCCTCTGGAGGCACCCTTCCCCCTTCTCCCCTACCCCCCGCCAGGAGCTCCCGGTCCCTTTGCCTCTGGGAAGCATATGGTCCATGTCCTTCCATTCAGATCAGGAGAGGTGTCAATGGGCAATTCAGAAGGCTCAAAACCTAGCCGTCCCCAAGCTAGTTAGTTACAAAGGAAGAGAAGTTTGTCAGGCACAGTCTGGACCGCTGCTTGATTCCCCAGGAGACTATGACCAGACATATTTGACAATGTTCCCAGCACTAACAACATCCTATTTGAAGGGTGTTAGCATGAGGTCTGCACTGGATGCAAAGGGGTCCGGTGCCATTACAATTTCAGGATTTCTCCTCCCACAAATCCTGAAGCCATCCTGCAAGCAACAGAACTTATGAAGCCCAGTTTCCAATAGCTCTCTCTGCACGGGCTGTCTGTCAGCTAGTTACAGGGCAGCGTATGGACTCTTTCCTCAGGAGGGGTCTTTGCAGGCCCCTCTCATTAAGCCAGTCACCCAGAGTCACAAAACCAGCTGGATCCCATTATCTCGGAGGCCTCCACCGCTTTATCAGCTGTGGTGGAAACAGGCCAACAGATTCAAGACTCACTGGAGGCCAGAGACAGGCAGGCAAGAACAGGCAGCCTGCTGACATAGTTCTGCTTCCTTAGGGAACCAGGCTGTAATTCCTTCGCAGAACCCCACAAAACACCCCTCTGGCTCAGCCTCTCATCTCAGCAGACTCAGTGTCATTGCTGCTTGCAGCCCTGGGGGCTAGTCCCCACTCCAGCCCCCCTTAAGTCTCCCCCACATTGACCCTTGTGTTTCTTCCCCAACATTTTCCTTGTATTGAAGCACTCAGACCCCATCTCACTTCTGTTTTCATCTGTCCCTTGGAGCTTCTACTGCTGAAGTATTTCAGGCAGCTGCAACCCAGGGCTGTTAACAGCCATATGGACACAGTACCGGGAGCTGCTGCACTCCCTGCAGGATGCCTGCCATGGAGGAGCACATCCAATCCACACACTCAGACCCCAGTCACCACTATCCCCCTCCACATCTTTCCCTGTATCTCCTCCTATTCTCAGCTGACATTCAGGACTGGCTCAATAAACACATCACACAACAAAATGCAACTCCTTTCAGGCTTTTGAATGTTTAATAGTTGAGTATTTAATGGCAGTTGAGTTTCGCTAATGGGAAACAAGCCAGAGCATACATCTCTGCCCATGCTGGGAATCAGGGCGTGTTCCCAGAAAATCTGGATGCAGAGACAAGCAGGCAAGAGAAGAAAGGACCTGCAACTCCCAGAGCTCAGAATGGGTTCCCACCCTACAAAACCTGTACCTCACCCATTTGTGTGCAACCCTCCCTGCCTTGCTGGCTGCAAGTCTCTGATCCATGAACCAACCATGTCCATCATATCAGAGCACTGAGCTGGAGAGCAGCTGAGACTCTAATTGATCCCTGTGATAAAGGGGGCACATTGAGCGGGTGACCTCTGCATGCAGCCATGGAAAAACAACACTGTTCGTGGAGGCCTGCTTGTGGGAATTTGCCCATGGCCCTATCTGGGAGAAAGAAATAAAGATGCCTGATGCTACTAGTGCTACAGAAAAGACTGCCTGGGCAGTACTGCCATGCAGAGATTGTCAGAGTGGATACAGAGAGCTCTGTGTCCCCACTGGCCCCAGTGGGTATATGGCCTGGCCCCCTAACAGGGACTACAGCCCTAATGCACCAGCCATGGCTTTCTCATGCCCCACAGCAAGCAGGTAGCAGCTGGTGCCTGCAAGGAAAGGGAAGGGGGAACTGGAGGGAAGGAGACTTTTCTCCCCACAACCTAATCAAGAAGAGAAAAGTGCCTGCCAAAGAGCTGATTTCTCTTGCAGCACGATGCTGCGAACAGTCAGGGAGCCAGGCACACCTCTCCTGGGGACTCTGCTGCACGAGGACTCTCGTTTTCCCTTCTAAGCTAGATGGAATGCCTTGTGCTCTGGCCCCCACAACTTCATATTTTCCACCACAAGGCAATGACCGGTGAGGCCCCAGAAGGGGAACAATGACATGAGAGTCTGGGGAAGAAGAAATCTCTACCACAAACAAGTCTGGAAAATGGCTGCTAGAAGGAAGGGAGCTTGTGCCTGGCAGAACTCTCCACGCTGCGGCCTCGCTCTGCTGCTCATCCTAAAACCTTCCTTGCACTCACAGCCTCAAAAAAGTAATGGCCCAGAGCTGTACTGTCTCTTAGCACTGTTCCCTCCACCCATCCCTCTGCAGTGCTTCTGGAAGAAGGGGCTGGATTCCCTCCTGCTGCATCATGCAGTGAAACTGCCAGCTCCTCTGCAGCCACCAGGAACTTTCTTGCTAGCGCTGGCTCCCAGCAAGGCACAGAGGCAGGAGATCAGAGACTGATTCGTGCATGCCAAGCCAGCTGGAGAGGCTTTCAGCTTCGAGCAGGGCAGTCAGTCCCACAGGAGGAGAGGAGGTGCTGCTGCTGCAGCGCAGTTCTCAGGGGGAGGAATCCAGTTAATCACTTTGTATTTGGCTAAGAAAATAACCCTCACGCACAGGGAAGGATCTCGGTTCACATGAAAGGACTTAAGTGAAGTTAGTCCCGCAGGAGCTGTGGGATGAGATTGGTATCATTCTCCTCATGTGACAGATTGACAGGGGCCCAAGGGAGGGGATTTGCTTAAGAACTATCAGAAGGCAGCAGCTCAGTGCCTCTTGCTCCCTGCTCTGGGGCCAGAATCGCTTCACAATCTGACACACAACTCATGCTCCCTGTTGGGGTATAACCACACTTCCCAGACCTTGAGTGGCCTGGGACAGGCTTCCTTTTGCTGTGGCAGGGCTGCTGGGAAATGTAATTCTCTATCCTCTTTTGTTTAAAATATAAGAAAAAAAACCACAACCAGCATTGATTCCCAAATTTCAACAGGAGGGGCCATTCTGTGAGTAGCACACGAGAAAAGTCACAGCATCTTAGAAGCAGTCAGAGGAAGCCCTTGTTGACAGGAGGGTGTGAAGCAGGAGGATGAGGAGGAGATCCTCCCTGCAGCAGGCAGGCAGAGGTGAAGCACTGTCCTAGCCTCTAGACCTGAGCAGAGCTGTAGTGCACAGACTCTTCCAAACCATTAAGCAGACTCCATCACCCCCCTCCTCCAAGCACTGCAAAGCCAGCCCAGCACCAGAGCCCTGAGATCATCTGTCCCATGAGAAGTGCACTCACTCATCTGTTCCCCACTGCTACCCCATCTGTGCTGTTCATGCCATATAAGTCATCAAATATTCCCTTTCAACCCCTAAGTCTGTGGTGACCCACAGCTCTCTGTCGTGGTAAGTCCCATTTTTTTCCGACCTTCATCCCCTTCATTTCCCACATTCAGAAGCCCTGCAGATTTTACTGGTCCTGCCAGTAAGTTTTGTTGCCTCTTTTTCCAGCTGGTTGGAATGATTTATTTCTGAAAGGGATCCAAGTCTGGTACATTTCTCAGCCACCACCTGGCTTCAATAGAGCAAAGGGAAGAGTGAGCTGAGCAGTTGGAGGCAAATTAGGATTTACAACCCTATGGCATCTTCTCTCCTCTTCCAGTAATTGGATACTCAAGAGGAACGTGGAGTGCAGGAAATGCTGAGGTTTACCAGCAGCCTCTGGCTTCTTGCACAAGAGACCTTAGTATTTTTGTTCCCATCACTAATGCAACACATTTGATGATCCCCTTCTTCCCAGCTCTAAGCCTTGGTCCTTCTTTACCCACCTTCTACCACAACACATTGCAAAAAAGCAAGAAAAATTGCTGTGTGATTGGAAGAAGCACTGAGACAAGCTCAGTGTGGGAAGGAGAGTGAGAGAAGAATTGGGCATAAGCCAGTTTTGCACTTCTCATATTCTAGCCCTGGTCAAGGGTCTGCTCCTTCTTAAGGTACAGCAGCTTTGGGGCTGCTCCATCCAATGGCTCTGCTGGAGATGGCTCTGTAATAGTGAATCCTCAGGGAATGGTGCTCCTTGCCATAGTAATTCCTCTCCTTTGAAGCCTCTTTGCCACAGTAAAAGTCATGCGATCCCCTTCATACAGCAGCCACAGCATTGAAATCATTAATTTTGTCTGGACAACTTTTCTTGGCCTGTAGTCCTGACGGAGTATCCCCTTCCTGAAACTATGCAGTCAGGAATGGTTATCAGACTAATGGGAAAATCTGAAAATAGAAGCTGGGTAAAACAAACCTGCAAGCATGGGAAAGTTTGGGAAGCCTGAGGAACTAACCTGGAGTCTGCTTATCAGTGCTACATATGCCATAAAGGCATAGCTCCATCAAAGGTTAAACTGTGTTCTGAAGCCAGAGGGAGCTGAAGGCAAGTCTCCCAAAGCTTCCTCACACTACAACCTTCAAAATGCAAACTAGGATTTCAGGAGATGGTCAGATGCAAATTAAGCTCTCTACATTCCTGTAACCTCAGCTTTTACTGCTGAAGACCTTACAACTGGCAGAAGACTGTCTGTGTCTACTCATTTGCATTGGAAAACGGAGAGGAAAAACACTGCTGTAGAAACTAAGTGAAAATCCTTGCTGTGAGAGGAACACAGGAAGAGCCGCACAAGCACACAAACTACAGGGAGAGATGTGCATCTGTTTTCCTCTGCTCTCAGAAACCTAACATCAGCTACAAGCAAATCCCATTAAACTGCATGGGCTGTCACCCCACAGCCCCACACCAGGACCACAGAGTTGCAGTGTTGGGCCATTTGGGACCCAACACAAGGGGAACTGTGACCCCTGAGTTAGGACCAGCTACTTATTTTAAATTTCTGCTGCCCTTATTATCTCCCAAAAAGCCTCCAGCCCAGAGACTAGCACCTGAAACCACCTCTGTACAGAGCCAACACCATTTCACACCTATCCTCAAGAGGCTTCCCTCTGGGATAGGCAAAGCATTGTAAGTGTCTGACTTGCATTTAATGGCTGACCTCGCTACTGAGGCCACAAAGGGGAAGCTCTCATAAGGTGAGAAGGCCATGAGAAAATGGGTAGCATAGCTATCAAATAGGCTGTAAAACCCATTTACTACGTAACTGCCACAGCTGGGAGGAAAGAAGAAAACTTCCAACATCCATGGGCTTCCAGCCTTTCCGTGGATGCCCCAAGGATGGGTATTGCCCTGGGGCTGTCTGCACCACAGCCACCCACAACCCTTTTGCCCCTGCACTGCTCCCTGCAGCTCATGCTGAACCCACCCTTGCTCAAGATGCTTAGCCAAACACCAAGGCTCTCACTTAGGCAAGCTGCTTGTGCTTACACCAGTGTGTCCTCGTGGGCCTCCTATCTCATTCCTGAACTAACCCAGCACAAACAGAAGGGGCACGGAAGACCAACTATCCTGTGTGGGCTACGGGTGAGGAAGACAGACGGGATTTCCACGACACTCCCAAACCTCTTACCTCGCAATCTGTTTCTCTCATGATATACCTGTTACAACTACATTCCCCCTCGCAGCAGCGGGGCGGTATATAACATGAAGGGCAAACATAACTGAGCAGTGAATAACCTCTGCTGTGCCCGTCAGCAGTGGCACACCCCACACCCACACATGTAGTCTCAAGGAAGCAGACTCAGTGACCCCCACTTCTCCCAGGGCAGAGCTCCCCTTGACCCCCCGTGGCCTCTGCACCAGGCTGGCAGCACACACTCACCAGCAGCCCCCAAAGGCAATTCTGTGATTAAGAAGTAAGAGAAGTTATTATTGATTTCCTGTAATTCCTAAATAAGGCTGGGTAACATTTTTCAGAGAGAGAGCTAATTCACTGGAAAATGCAATTTGAGGTTGACCAAAACTATGTGGAAATTTGTGCCTAGTTCAGGGAACAGCTTTGATTCCAAAACTATTTCCAAGATGAAGTGAACCATTTTCCCTTTTTTAATGTTGACATATATTTCACAAAGAGTTGTATGTAAACTTAAAGAGAGCAAAATAAAAACATGTTTTCATAAGCATAGCAACTTCTTGTTTGGTCAGGGTTTTTTTTCTGTTGAGAATAAAAAATGAATTTCAGCTGAACTGAAATTGAATTTTTTGCTTGACTCTGAGTCAGCTAGGGAATTGAAAAAAAAAATAAAAAGAATTATTGCCATGGCTTTATTCCTAAAACATGGTTATTTGGTGTCTAAAGCAACCTATTCTTCTCATTCTTTCATCTCCTTCCATCTGGCTCTTTGAAACCATGTCTGGAAGTAACTAAGAACTGTTGCAGACATCTCTCTCCCCCTCTCTCTGCAATCATGGAATTTTTTCCTGTCTAGTTGGGAAGACTGTTAATGCTGACTCCCCTGCCTTGACTTTAAAAAACAAACAAACAAAAATAAAGAAACAGCTACATTTGGTGGTTATGATAACCCAGATAGATGTTGCTTCAGGGAAAGCATCCTCTCCTCTGAGTCACTCCAGCAAAGCAAACAGCACTGACTTAACGAGGCAGCTCCCAGTTTGAATTGTACCAGGGCTGCAAACACCTTTCTCCATCCCTGCTCTGATAAAATGCTCAGTTCTGTCCCATTGGTTCCTCTCCCTCAGACCCTGAGGAACCTGTGCCCATCCTCCCTGCTGAGATGTACAGTTCTCAGCAAAGGAGAATATAATTTCCCTTGCTGGCAACAGCCAAACCCAGCTTACAAGCTAATGGGTGTCAGGTTTTAGTGCAGAGGCTCAAATGGGAGGCTGACGTCTGCACTGGAGAGGAGTAAAGAGAGATTCTCGGGCTCTCCTTGATTAGCAGAGAGTGCCTAGGACTCATGCAGAGACAACGTGGCACTGCCCGTGGCTTGGGAGCAGGTGCCTGGGTCCCCTTCCCAGCTCTTGTTTGCTCATGGGCGGTTTCAATAGACTTGCTGTCACATGCCTATACATAAAGGACCTGAGCACATCACTGCAGTCACTTAAAAGTTGGGGCTTTTGAACTTCAGTAGCCTATCTGGTCCCAAACCAGCAGGGCAAGCAACCAGTGCCAGCCAGATGTAATGACGATGCCTCAAGTGCTTGCCTGTCTCTTTTCTCACTGCTCTGGGGCACCAACAAGGCATGAGGGACTTGCTATGAACTTCAGTACTGCCCTGGGCTAGAGGGAGAGGGCTCTGAGCCCTGGGAGTGACCCTGAGGCTCTCCACGCCTCCCGCAGCCCGCGTTCCTAGAAGAGGGATCACTGCTTGTATCACCTCCAAAAGCACAAACCATTCTCTAATACTTCTTGAGCTCTTCCCAGGATGTTTTGCTTTCTGCCCTGTGGCCTGGCCAGGCTGCGTTTCAGAGATGAAAGGCCGTGAGTGTGCACAGATTCCGGCATCCTTACACATTCCTGGCTCGAAGACTTTCCTCGAAGCAGCTGCTTCGGGCACGTTGCCGGGGAGGACGAGGTGCCTCCCAGCCTGGAGAAGGCTGTCACCCTGCCGGCTGGCAAACCCACGCTTGCCAGGTATGCTGCAAGCTCCTGGCACAAGCCCCTCTGCTTTGGGGCCAGCAGCAACGCCCTCAGGGCCCCCAGCTAGCCCAGCAGAAAACAAGGCAGCTCCTCTGCTATGCCTAAGGGCTGTGATGGCCTTAAGGAGACACAGTGCAAGACGTTGAGGGCGTGATGCTATTAGCACACAAACCTGATTAATAACAACAATGTGTTTCTCATCTCATTTGTTCCCACAGCTCCTAGAGGACATCACAGACTGAGCCCACCTCTGGGCAACAAACGCTGTAGGAAGGAAACCCAAAGAGCATTTGAGGTCTTGGGCAGAAACTCCAGAATTTGTGCAACACTGGAGTGGCCAACAGGAGCTTAGGGGCCTGCAATGCAGACATCTACATCCACCCCATCTGCTTTGCCCAGCTCTGGCACAAGTCAAACCAGACTCTGACCCCAAACACTGGAGGGAAGCTTATTTGTGGTCTTGGTGTGCAGCTTGGCCCCATCACAGTGTTGAAGAAAGAGTTTGCCAGTGGTCTGGCAAGATTTCAATCCAAAATACTGTCCCCACCAGTGGTTCCCACTTAAATTCTGGCTCCAGTTTAGGAGCTCAGCCTTATCCTTTGCAACCAACAAGAAAAGGGGCCTTCTGTGCTCCTCCAAACCCATCCCATCCCTCTGGCAGGCTGAAGCTAGCACAGCTCAGGAAATCCAAAGGCGGCTCTCAATAATCACACCATCCTGCAGCACAGGCTGCTGGCAGAGATAAGCTCAGGGCCTGGCTGACAGCTGCAGTCCTCACTCCCTCATACACCAAGACAAGGAATTATAAATGCTGTCCCATTACAAAAAACCAAAAAAACAAACCACTGAGAGTGTGGAAGAGAAACCACCAAACCAGCTGGATCCAAAGGGAAAAAAATCTCAGACTTATTGAAATGAAAGGTGAAAATCCTTCTGTCTTGGGGAGATCTTATTGCCCTCATTGCTCTGTGCCAGCAAACCAGAGGCATGCCAACAGACTTGGAGCAGGGACTGCTTAGAAAGCTGTGTATTCCCTTAGCTGCCATTATGCCTGTTTCTTTGTGCAAGAGAGCCCTTGTTGCTGGGGTTGGCCTGTTCCTGTTGTGTATCTGCTGAAAAGCACAGTCCTCACAGTTTGTGTGTATCATATGGTTGGAGGCAAGTACTTCCTTTCACTGTCATTACTCAGAGGTGGGCTGAATTAATTGCATGCACTTTTTCTTTGAGTGTACAACCACACCACTGCCATATGCTCACAGGACAGATTATAGTCAGTTAAGGGAGATGGAACAAAGAAATGGCTCTTTTTTGGATACCCTCTTTAGATGGATCCTTTTCCCCATGGCACCCTGAGACAACTATAATTCTTATTTCTCACCACGCCAGCCGTCAAATGGCCTTCTTCCACACCATCTCACAGAAATCACAGTGCAAGAAAAGGTGGCTTTGTGCCATCTGCCTGATCACCAAAACAACTCTGTAGGAGTTGCAGCTGGCATGGCTCCGTCCATGCACCCCAGAGCTGCTGAGCCATGGGTCCCCCTCATGCTGTCCTTCCCAACCACAGTCTCGCCCTGGACAAGAGAACTCCAAGCAGGAACAGAAAAAACACCATTCCAGAGGGCAAATTTGGTGCGTTCCCTTCACACTATCATTAGGGCATGCAGTTTTCAGCAAAGATGCTCCTGGTCATTAATAAACTGTGCTCTGAGATGTCTCTCTGCTACACCTTTCCTTCTGTCCACTGAATGTTTAATTTCTTTCTTGAGTGCCAGACCTTCTGTTTGCTAGCGCTGAAATTCCTCCAGCTGCCAGCAGCTCCCATTGCTCTGTGTTGTCAAACTGAAGATGGCATTCCCTGCTCCTTGATTGATTTTCACTGCCATAACAGTGACAGATGGTGATCAAAGGATCAGGGTCGAGTTGGAAGCCAGTAATCAATAGTGTTCCCCAGGGATCCATACTCAGTCCGGTCTTGCTCAATGTGTTCATCAATGACCTGGACGAGGGGACAGTGTATCCTCAGCAAGTTTGCTGATGATGGAAAACTGGGAGGGGTGGCTGACACTTCAGAACTCCATGCTGTTCAGCATGACCTGGACAGGCTGGAGGGTTGGGCAGAGAAGAACCTCATGAGGTTCAACAAGAGCAAGTGTAGGGTCCTGCACCTGGGAAGAAAGAACGTCAAGCACCAATATAGGTTAGGGGTGGATCTGCTGGAAAGCAATTTGGAGGAGAAGTATCTGGGAGTCCTGATAGACAGTAAGTAATCGATGAGCCAGCAGCGTGCCCTTGCTGCTAGGAAGGACAATGGAATCCTAGGTTGCATAAAGAAGAGTGTGACCAATAGGCCAAGGGAAGTCATTCTCCCCCTCTACTCTGCCCTGGTGAGACCAGATCTGGAATATTGCATCCAGTTCTGGGGTCCACAGTTCAAGAGAGACAGGGAGCTACTAGAAAGAGTCCAGAGGAAGGTGATGAAGATGACTGGGGGACTGGAGCATCTCCCTTACAAGGAAAGGCTGAGAGAACTGGAACTCTTTAGCCTGGAGATAAGAAGGCTGAGGGGAGACCTTATCAATGTATATAAGTATCTAAAGCGTGGGTGCAAGGAAGATGGAGACAGGCTCTTCTCAGTAGTTCCCAGTGTCAGAATGAGGGGCAACAGGTACAAGCTGGAACACAGGGAGTTCCATTTAAATATGAGGAAACACTTCTTCACAGCAAGGGTCACAAAGTCCTGGAATAGGCTGCCCAGGGAGGTTGTGGAGTCTCCATCTCTGGAGATATTCAAAACCTGCCTGGATACAGTCCTGTGTAAAGTGTTCCAGGTTATCCTACTTCAGTGGGAGAGTTGGACTAGATGATCTCTAGAGGCCCCTTCCAATTCCAGAAATTCTGTGATTGTGTAACTTGTGGAACCTTCAGTTTTCTCAAGGTGTTTGGGCAGTCATGGTCTTTAAATCCTTTCTAACACTTTGGAGTCAGAATTTGAGTTTTGGCTCTTTTGGTCAAAAGGAAACTTAAACTGGATTTTTTTTTTTTTTTTTTAAAGCAATGATCACTTGGATATTATGCCTGCATTCTCTTACAGAGGTCAGAAATAAAAGGTTTAATCTTGTTTGTTGTCCAGGAGTCTGCCTGGAGACTGAGAAAAGATCTTCATAAGACCTGAGCAGCAGGACTCACTGGTGAAACATGAGCCAAGAGACAAGTCTGATCACATCCTGCCTCACCACTGAGCTCTGGCTCCCCAATCCCTGCCTGCCCAGGTGACCTTCCTTGCCCACTTTCCTGACACACTGGTCCTACTGCTCTCCAGCAATATGTTCCATCACCAATGCTTGTCTTTGAGTGACACTGCAAAGCTCCCAATGGGATCACATAGACGTAGGAACAACACAGGGCTGGTAGACACCTCTTGAGTCACTAAGTCCATGCCACCAGTGCCCCTTCTGCATACCAGACCAGACCATTTACATGACACTGATTAAAGGATGGCGATTTTTGCCTATCTCACACCCATTGAAAGATTGGTCTTAAAATCCTCTTGCAGTTACAAGCCTTCTCCTAACATCAAGACTGACTGTATTCATACCAATTCATATATAATTGTTCATATTAGCATATGAATAAATTCTGGATTGTGGCCAGTAGGTCAAGGGAGGTTCTCCTCCCTCTCTGTTCTGCCCTGGTCAGGCCACATCTGGAATACTGTGTCCAATTCCGGGCTCCCAGTTCCTGAAGGGCAAGAAACTACTGGGAAGAGTCCAGTGCAGGCCACAAAGATGATTAGAGGAATGAAGCATCTGCACTATGAGGAAAGGCTAAGAGAGCTGGGTCTGTTCAGCCTGGAGAAGAGACTGAGGGGGGGATCTTATAAATGCTTATCAATATCTACAGGGAGGGTGTCAGGAGGGTGGGGCCACTCTCTTTTCAGCAGTGTCTAATGACAGGACAAGGGGCAATGGGCCCAAGCTGAAGCACAGGAGGTTTAAGCTAAACATAAGGAAAAACTTATTTACTGTGAGGGTAACAGAGCACTGGAACAGGCTGCCCAGAGAGGCTGTGGAGCCTCCTTCTCTGGAGACATTCAAAACCTGCCTGGACATATTCCTGTGTGATGTGCTCTAGGTGATCCTGCTCCGGCAGGGGGGTTGGACTAGACAATCTTCAGAGATTCCTTCCAACCCCAACCACTCTGTGACTGTGACTATGATTTCACTTAAAACAGCACATTTCCCTCCCGGAAACTTGATTCTGTTATCCTGCCCATCTTAAGGGAGGAAAATAGATAGCAGTAAGAGATGTCTGTCTTAATAACTAATGTTCTTATATAAAAGTAATCTCTTTTTTGATTGTTATCAACGACACTTTTAAAGAAGCATGGGATCCAAAATCTTCCACTGCAGTGAAAACCTGGGGGACAGGCCAAATCAAGGGTGAAGATACTAAGTTTAACACAATTTTACAGCCAGAAAAGGGCAAATAAAAGTTTCAAAAGTAAATTTAATATTTTTGTTACGGTGCAAGCTTTGCCAAGATTATGATCAGGACAAGAAGTAATGACCACCAAATTCCTGTTCCTTCCAGGAAAAAGAATCCTTCATACAACAAGATGCGACATGCATTAGGGATGGAGACAGAAAGCAGAAGAGATTTGCTCTTGATTGCATTAACTTAGGAAGGAACAGAACAAGAGCTCCTAACATGAGGCATCTTTAGCTGTGTTCCAAAGTGGGAGCTGCCCCTTCCAGAATGAAGCCTCCTACTCTGTTGGTGCTGGCATGCACTATTAGCCATGCTGTTATCTCAACGGGCAGCTGGAAGACAAAAGACACATTTCCCCACATTGTGAACACTCTCCAATAAACCAGGGCTACATATCCTCCAATTAAAAATACCATGACACAGGCAACAATTGCTGTGGAGGCTTGGGATCTCTTCACATACCTAAGTGCTCATGACCCCACAGATGGAGCATGTGGAGGGCTCAGGAGCAATTCCTGGGAGAGAGGCAAGAGGCAGTGGGCAAACCACAGACCAGCTCACATCTGGCTCTCCCATTTGTTCCCTAAGCTTTAACTCCCATGGAAAGAAACAATTCTTTTTGTGCAGCCTTTGGCAAAATATCTTCAATGGGACGACACGTTCATCCTCCTCCTTGCTCCTCGAATGGCCCTTCTGACCCTCCTTCCCAGAAGCTGGTTAAGCCCAGCCAGATTCAGACACGTACCCATTCAGTCAGCCCTTCAATTCTTGCAGTCTGGGAAGGCATCCCACACTCCTCCCCACCACGGGGACCTGCCCTTGAGGAGCTGGAGGTCTCCAGCAAATCCTCTGCTGGCATCTCCAACAGAGGCAGTAGACCACACGGACTTAGTTGTCCTCACTGTAATGAAGAATGATCCCTTCAGGAAAAACTTGGGGATCATTTCAGGAATGCAACAGGAATGCAAAGGCTGGAGTAGAGTGCAAGGGAAGGAGGGGATGAAGGGAGGCAGCATTGTTGTCTCTCTACTCTTGGCTGCTCTTTGGGTAAATACTGGACTTCTGTCTCCAGGGCTCCTAATCAGCTCTAAATGCCCTCAAAGAAAGCAAACAACAGCACTACAGGAAAGCCCAGAAATAAATCCATTTCATTATAAATTCATTTTGGTTTAATTCAGTTTTTCTTGCTAGTAAAAAATTTAGCTTAAGCTAAGCACTTTCTTTTCCCAGCAATCTCTGCTGGCTGTCAGCTAATGCAACGGAAAGTTAAGCTTCTGACAGTATAATGGCTTTGTTATGAAAAAATACAATTATATTATTACCCAAGACAAATTCCACAGTATTAAACATCTGAGCAATGCAGCATTGTCCTTGAAGCTACTGGTGAGGGAGTTTTACGTGGAGAGATAGGAGGACAAGAGCAGTTTTCATGGGAGATGTGTTTTACTGCATAGATCTCCATGGCTCAGAAATATAGCACACATTTTGTAGCAGGGACACAACCCATATGCCAGATAACTGAATTATGCAAGCTTTTGCCTCTGGACTACTTGCAGTTGTGCAACCCATATGTAGAAATCATAACCATCTGAAGACTCTCCCCTGGCACACATCAAACTGTCAATTCATCAGCGTGAGATCATCTCCATAGTGGTGTTTCTAACAAACTCATTAGCAATAGCTAAGACTACTAATCCAAGAGTAAGGAGAAAGAGTTTAGGGTACTAAACGGAGTGACTTTACAACAGGTATCACAGGAATTTCAGTAATCCTCCTCGTCTAGGCTAATCCCAGCAAAACTGCCTGAAATTCAGTTATTGATAGGAATATACACCCAAGCAGCAGGAGAAGTCACTAATGGCTGACTGAGAGCAACCCCCTCCTGATCATCATGGAGAAAGGAAAAAATCAGGGGAACTGGGTGGTTCTGGGATGGGCACAGAGTGCTGAGGCTCAGAGACTGCACTCGCTCTGGGATAATCAGGGGGGCCAGGCATTTGCAGGAAAATACCAGTCAACTAAGCTCCAATGCCTGTGCTGCCAAAGCACGAGCAGGGCAACAGTTGTGGTCTGCAAGATCTAAGACATCGTTCAGGGGTTAGCACAGACCATCCACACACAACCACCCTAATTAGGACATAAGACAATTTAATAGCATAGGTGTGGGCCATTCTGCCTCACTTGGCCTCACAGTCAGCAGACATTACCAAAGCCATGGCAGAATCTCGGCCATAACCTGTGAGGAGTCAAGAATCACAATGGAAAATTTAGCAACGGCCAAGACAAAGGCATCGTTTTCTATGCATTTGGTATCTGCAAGACATGCTTGTGGCTAGAAAAGACCAAGGTACACTGAGCTGTGTATCTGAAACAGCAGCTCCAATCCACCTCCAACTTCACGTGGGTTTGTACTTCACAGCCTGACCACTGAAGTTCCTCAGAGGAATGGAGCAGTTGAGCCATCTAATTCATAGAAGTGAGGGTGTCACCCCACGTTATGGGCGGAACAGGCAGCAACTGAACATATAAAAGCAGCCTGACATTTCACTTTACTGAATCATCTTTTCTGTTGCTGAGAACTTTGCCAGCACTGAAGTGCTCAGGTTGAAGTTTTCTACACCAGCTGTTTGCCTTAGGCTGACTTCCTTTTTAAAGTGTCAACAGAAAAAGGTTAGTCGTTTCTGAAAATAAGATTAGGTAAGTTGTTTAGTCCATATTCAAGTAATTGCTAAAGTTGTTGTGCTCAGAACAGTCCCTAGTGCCACTGCAAGAGGCTGAATTTGGTGGGAGTCACCCTGGTGCCTCTCGCTTGTGGGGAGCCATCCACATCTCTCAAAAGTGGTGAGTGTCTTTGCTGAAATCACCAGTTTGCACGCAGGCAGTGACCCTTCTAATGTCTGATGACTCTACTTCTGAAATTTCAGTCCTTGCTAAGAAAAACCCTTCCCCTTATGGCTCACAGATCCTGAGCACGTTGCCCAAACACTAGATGAACAGGATGACCGAACAATCTCTCTTTTGGGATTGCAGGATTTCACAGGCAGCTGCTGCTTGGGGTACAGCATGGAGTGATAAAACGAAACACAGAGGACTACATCTCCCTTGCAGATCATCAGTCATTACAGCCAGCAGGGCTGATGCCAGAAGAAATTAGTAATTTAGGACAAATAGTACAAGGGTGGAGAACTGAATCAGCAGATGTTTTGCATAGAAGAGGCAAGCTCAGGACAAGACTGAGACTAAAGAAAAGAGGGCAGGGAAGGTTGGACATGATCATCTCCTGGAGCTAGAGCCTGATGTGGGACGTGGATCCCGTAGTAGCAGGTCCCAGTGTGTGTTTTATGTTTCCCTCATCAAGCCAGCCATGTGGTGGGACCCAGCTCAGAGCCTGCATGAGTACCAGGACCAGTCTGAATGTACAGGTACTACAAACACTTTACTTGTGAAGGTGGCTGAGCTACTGCTGCTTCACTGATGAAACCACTATCCTTTTCACTCACTCGGTAAGCAAGCACTATAGATCCTAGAGCCAAGCACATGGGTGGCTCACACCTCATCTCTGACCTTCCACTGTGCTTTTCTTTGTTTTGTCTCAAAAGAGAAGCATAACCTTGTACCCTTAGTGGTATGGAGACAACAGCTGTTGCCACATCTCCAGACAGAGCATGAAGACCACCTAAGGTGATAGCTTCATTTGCTTCTTTTTGTCTGCAGAGATGTAGTAACAGCATGCCTTACAGAGGTTTTATGGCAGCTTAAGTAATTAACCAACAAATGCTCTAATGGGCTGAGACAGATGAGGCAGCAGACGGCAAAATATAACTACAAATGCTCTGCACCACAGAGGCAAGCAGCACTGAGGAATACAAAACCAACTGCAGCCAGAGCTCAGCACCAACAGTCCCAGCTCCCTTCCCCCTCTACACAAAACAGTCTTCCCCTATGGCACTCACTCCCAGAAGGGCCAGGGTCCTTCTGAGCAGCCCGGCCTTGCCACTGGAAGGCAGTGCCTCCATGTGCCATTTGCCTCAATCACCCAAACAGCAGCCACCCAAGCAGCATGTATCTCCCAATAAGAATGAATTTCTGATGTCAGCTAGAGCTGCAGCTCAGCAGATTTACTCTCTGGAGCTTGGGAACACAGGATGTAGGGCATCCGAGGCAAGACAAGGGTGGTGGAGCAAGATAAATGACAAGGCAGTGGCTCACACAGAAGTGAACAGTACCTGCACAGCAGCCATTTCTCCCTGAGCAATGAAGGTTATTGTACCAGACCTTGGGAAACGTCCCAGAAACCTGAAAGTTTATAGCAACAGCAGAAGCCAAGATCTCGACACAGACAACAGACCTCCAGTTACCAAAGCCAGCTCAGTTGGCTTGAGGACAGGTTATTTCCATAGGATTTTTTTGCTTGTTCATTTAATGCTTACATTTTTTTGTGGGTATCTGTTTTTCCATATAACATCAAGAAGTCAGATATCAGGAATTTTTGTTACACTTCACGAATCAGAGGGAGTATCTGTGATGAAAGTTGCAAACACAACCCTACCAATGCTTTCAAGCACTGGTGTTCCCATCTGCCACTCCTCCCTGAATTGGAGGTGACCCTGCAGATCATCTGAGGTTGGCTTCCCAGACTCCTGCAAACTGTGCTACAGAAGTCTGGTGTTCTATTTACCTTTCATCCACCTCATCCACCCCTGCACACCTCCCTCTAACATCTTCCCTTGAAGAGAAAACTCAACCTGCCAGGGCAGAATGTTCCTCTGAAAAGCCTGATGTTCACAGATGCTAGAAATGTCTAGTGATACGGAAGGGAAACAAAAGCCTTCAGCCTTGGTGGACACTCAGCCCATACCATCAGCCTAACACTGCCTGAGAGGATCCTCTCTGACCTGGGACCCTCAGCTCTGAAAAGTGAGGGCAGTGACCATACTCCTCCTTTGCTAGCAATGACATAGAAATGGCTGGGTTAATGTTTCTGTACAAATCCCCTTGCTTGTGGAACTGTGGAGACATCACAGAGACATCTGTGTCAGGCTGGAACTTGGTGGTTTACATGCTTTATGTCAAAATCAAATCAAAGACAGGGGGGAGCACATTGAGTTTGGACATGCATAAAGTATTTGGCAAGTTTCCCTTGCTTAATGCAGTATAAACAATTTTGGTATTCAACAGAGAAAATTTCCCATTTAATGAATGTGGCAAGTAACTGAAAAGAAGGTCATGCTACTTCTGCTGTTTCAATTAAGCGTAGGACAGCCCCAGCTTCTGCTGTACCATTAAAAAAGTCCATGTGCAAAGTTAAGTGTGACTTTTACAGCTGGGACTGCACTGGGGAGGCGAGAGAAGATACTCCCGTGGGATAATAAGTTCTCCTGCAGCACCCAGTGAAGACAAGCAAATTTTTGCCATTACTTTTAGAGGGGAAAAAATGAACTCTGGCAGATGTAAAACTGAGGCAGACTAAGGGTTTCAGAAGGCAGCCTCTGGCAAATACAATCACAGCAGTTTAAGACATTAGCTTGCACAGCTGTCTGCCAGCACTGGCTGTCCACCTTGTTGGCCAGCCAGAATTTATTGCTCCTCTAATAAAGTCAGCAGAAAGAAATACATGCTTGTGCCTCAGCCACTACAGTGTATTAGACTGAACTGCTGACGATCACCGGTTTTCAGTGAGATTGCAGACTTGTGGCTGTATATCCAAGCAGGTGAAGAGCAGACAAGAAGAGAACAAAATGTCTCCCTTGCTGTGAAAGGCTTAGAATAAACTTCAAAGAAAATGGGCAAATAAAGGCAGCTAAAAAACTTACAAAAGATGTTTACAGCAATTGCCGTAGTGCTTCTTTTCTGCATCCTTTCCAGTTGGAAAGGCTGGTTTGGCTATTTACTGCTTGCCTGAGGGAAGAGAGCTGTGGGCCCAAAATATTGAGCCAGCCAGGTCTGCAGAAGCTATCACCACCACTCATGTCCCCACTAGCCTAGAGCCTAGTGTATGAGTAGGAACATCTTCCACTACCTCCACCAGAACCAGGTATAACAAAGCCGAGAGTTCTCCTGACCCTAAGGCCTGTACTTCTGACACCACCCTCCCCTCTCCAGGGCTTGGATCCAGGAATGACATCACCTGAATGCATAAGCAGTCCATTTTTACAATCCCTAATGTAACCAAACCCTCTACTCCTATGCAGGGGAGATATTTCAGTGGCAAAATGGCGTGTGTTGAAAGAAATTAAGATAGGAAACTCAGAAGGGACAATAGGTTTTCTTTTTCAACAAAGATTTAAGAAAACCCAGGAAATTCACACACCCAAAGCATTTAATAAAAAAGTTTTCCTAGAGCTGGCTTTGACTTAAGCACACCAGGAAATCAGAGGTAGCTTTTTGAATACTCAGAACAAATTACTTAAATATATATTGTTGTGTGTATACGTAGACATTATTGTCACGTACTGGATGTCACGCTGGCCTTGATGAACTAAGCTACACTAGATGCTACCTGTACATAAGTGCAGGCTGTAGGAAATAAATATAGTAAGATCTGTTTTACCCCACATGATTTTAGAAGTAGCATGTGATAATATAACAATATACTGAGTCACAATAAAGGTTTTGCAATTACTGAAAGTCTAATATTATGCAATGAGAAGAACACTAGGCTTCAGGTTTTGAGTAAAACATCTTAGTTCGTTTTTCAAGGAAAACAAACCTTACTTTTCATGTCCTCAGTAATTTGGGTTAGCTTGGTTTGAAATAAATTTTAAAAAAACCTAACAAACCAGGAGCAAAACCAGAACACTTCACTACCCAAAGAAGCCCCAAAAGCTCCTTGTTGCTCCTAGGTCTCCTAGGATAAAACTTGCAAAGCCTATCCCAGTCCTGCCCTGCCAAATGCCCAGACCCTGTGAGGGTGTAGAGACTTCAGGTCAGACACACACTTAAGACAGCAGCTCTAGGAAGTTATATCTCACCAAGCTGAAGCAATGGTATGCATGTGCTACTTTAGCCTTTGGGGTAGCAAAAAAAAGCAAGATAAGGTAAATAATCTTAGCCTGCATGAAAGATTTACTGGAATTACAATATCTAACATCTTCACCACAGCCTAGGAAACCCTGCTGCAGGCTGTATGTCCCTCTTTGCATTGTAAAGCGCTCTAGCACTTACCCTGAGTCACTTCAGCGTGCTACCTCAGAAGGAAACTGACCTGACCAAAGACAGACAAGTATCTTACAGTGAACATAAGCATCTACCACACCTGTGCTGATCTGTAAGAGACTGTCACTTGCAGGGCCTTGACACTGATTATCACTTACTGTGTGAACCACAAAACCCTTACTCATGCAAGTATTACTTGCTCTTGGTACCGTTTAATCTGTGAAACCTGTACAGAAACACAGCTGAGCCCCAACAGTTACAATTTATTTTATATCCCATAAAATCATGTAATCTCTTCCTCTTCTCATAGCTCAAGCACACTAAGCAACAGTCCATGAGACACAGGCTTTCCTTCTGCACACTCCATACATGGATTACACTGTGCTTCTTCGTCTTACCTGAGCTCCATACCTTCATCTGAGCCAAGACATTAATTTCTCCCTTTCCTGTCAGAAACCATGCAACTGCAGAGAAATCAGACTAAACTGACACTGGGACAGCAGCCAACAGTACATGGTGTGCCTGGCTTTAAACAGCTAAATCCTATAAAAAATAATGATGCAAATAAGGGCAGTCGTCCCCAAGATATCCTAATGCTTCCAATAACCTTTTAGCAACACATAATGCTGCTGAATGGGACAGAGGCCAAAAGGCACAAATTTGGGACTCTTGGTACCTACTTTGTGAACACTTCCTGGCTAAATAAGCAGCCCAAGGTTTGAAAGTTAAGACAGCTGCATGCATAGACAGTAGGAATGAGCCGCATTGCATTATCACCTGAATGCAGTCACAGGCTGGAAACCTCTCCTTTAGGAATCTTAAGCACTGATGTGGGATCAGGAGAACACTTGGGTTCCACTAGAACACTCTCATTGGAATACCTGGGCCCAGAGCCCTATCACTATTCTGGAGCCTAAATGTTCTCTATGAACCTTAGATATATTATTTGTTTTCAGTGCCCTAGGTTTCAGCAACTCATGCTCTACCTCACAGGAAGGCCATGGGAAGCAAAACCAGGCCTTGCAAGTCCTGCCAGTAAGCCCATTCCCACTCTTCTGCCAACAACTGCATTTGGTCCATGACACTGCTTTGTCTGTGCACTACGTAAGTATGAGCAAGGACACAAAGCCCCCCTCACACAGAACTGAGCTGAGGGATGCCAAAGTATCCATCCTCCAGTCATGGTACCCTGTGTCCTTGAGTACATCACCTAGTGCCTTCTGGAGCCCACCTCCATGGAAAGCTGTGCTCCCCCTTCTCTTCATCAACTGGGGTTTTTGGGGGAGCAGACTTAAATTTTCAGCTGCACAGGGGCAAGGGAGGAAGAAGAGGGAGCACAAAAGAAAGCATGAGAGGAGATGCTCACCTTTCTCCATGGCAGCTGGCCGGCAGAGCAGCTAGCAAAACCACTCCTTTGGATGTACACTGCAAGGAAGTTTGGCTACAGGTTTAAAAATCACAGCCCCAAGGAATGCAGGGCTTTGTTACTTCTTGCCAGACCTTTATTAAAAAATGGGTTTTGAGCTTGTGGCAGAATGAAGGGCAAAAACAGTCTCAGGAGAGGGAAGCACCTTCTCTCACCTCTCATAAGTGACCAAAAAAAAAGGACTTCCAACTACCTTGTCCACAGAAAAAGTGCACGAGCTTTCTTTGAATGCCTCTGCTATCCAGTTACAGCTGCCTTGCAGGAAGAGAGGGAGCACAAAAGAAAGCATGAGAGGAGATGCTCACCTTTCTCCATGGCAGCTGGCCGGCAGAGCAGCTAGCAAAACCACTCCTTTGGATGTACACTGCAAGGAAGTTTGGCTACAGGTTTAAAAATCACAGCCCCAAGGAATGCAGGGCTTTGTTACTTCTTGCCAGACCTTTATTAAAAAATGGGTTTTGAGCTTGTGGCAGAATGAAGGGCAAAAACAGTCTCAGGAGAGGGAAGCACCTTCTCTCACCTCTCATAAGTGACCAAAAAAAAAGGACTTCCAACTACCTTGTCCACAGAAAAAGTGCATGAGCTTTCTTTATTTGAATGCCTCTGCTATCCAGTTACAGCTGCCTTGCAGGAAGATGCCTTAAAGCTATGAAAGCCTACACCTTCATCCTAGCTCACTCAGTCTTTCCAGAGTGAACTCGAAGGGGTCAGAGAACGAGAAATGCAGAGAGCATTCTGCTTTCTCTAAGAGGAGGTAAAACCCCCAGATATCCATATTTACAGACAAAGTTGAAAATGGAAACAGAAACAAAAAAGGGGTATTATAGTAACCCCATAATCTTTATTATGCATTTTAGTACAGAAGCTTCCCAAGGTCCAAGTCAAGATCCATCCTAGTCTGTGCCAAGCTCTGTACAAAGCCAGCTCAGAAGAGAGTCCATGCCCCTGGGACAACAAGCAAGCAAGATTTGCTCTTGGAAGAAATCCCTGTATTGTTATTTGGTTAGAAATGGATGTGAGAAGGGTAGAGTGAACAAGAACTTTGGTTCTGCCTGCACCTCTCTAGCTTAATCCAATGAGGGCCAGGCTCAGGGGTGATGGCTCGAGCTGCTTAGAAGGGCAGCCTGCATGCTCTTTGTGCCCCTCTCAGTCCCAGGACTGATGTCTGCGTGTAAAACAAACCAGGTCACACCCAGAGACAGACTCGGTATCTGCTATCAGAAAGAATCTTGGCCATGGGAGAAGAATTAGAAACCAGAGCAACAGTAGTATGTGCTGGCACTCACATGGGACTTCAAAGTGCACAGAGACATGCTCATCAATGTCAGTACTGCAACCTTCAACAGCTCCTGGGGCCCCGTTCTGCAAACCATCACTGCTCAGCTCAGACACTTTTAGCGCAGGCGGGCGAGAGCTCACACATCCTCGCTGCTGCGTTAACAGCCTGTGTGAGCAGCCCTCCCTGCCCCGGGAGCCTGTGCACTCTAACTGGCCCACGAGTCTGGCGCAAAGAGCCCTGCAACAGCAGGGCCACAGTGCTCAGGGCACTGGCTGAGCTCTAGCAGGGCTCAAGTGAAGCTGCCTCCTCGGGGACAGGCTCCAACTGGCCACAGTGCCTCGACATGGTCCTTTGCCTACTGCAGGGCATGAGCTGTGCTGAGCACGCACCCCCCCAGCCCAGTCAAATTTCTCCTGTGGGGTCAAGCGGGTCGAGAAGCCTCTAAACATTGAGCTTTAACTCAAGTATATATTATAGGAAATTCAAAACCACGCCTTTAGCTGGTAACAACAGGAGCACATGTGCAAACTGGGGGGAGACTCCTATTATGAAAACCTCACCAATCATGCTTCCTGATGGCGTGTATGTTAATGTATATGAACTCCCAAATACTACATTAGGGCCCCTACTGGTTTTTTGGCTGCCTTCTTTTTACAACTTATATTGCCCAAGGCTGTACATATTCCCAGTAACAGCACATGGAGATGCCCGAGTGAGAGAGCTAAGACTGGGAAAGGGGATGCACAGCATGGAGACCTAGTCCTGAGCATGGAGACATACCTTAGCAGGGGACAGCTTGAGGAGCTCCGATTGTTTGGTTTACCTAAGACAAGACTGGGAACAGTCTTTGTCACAGACCACAGCTACAAGGTGGGGAACAGACGCAGGCTACAAAAGGCCTCTTCCGCTTAGCAGATTAAACACAAGATTCAGCATCCAGAGATCAGAACTAGACAAATGCAAGCCAGAAATTAGGTGCAACAGCATGGGGGTAATTAACCACTGCAGCAACATACCAAAAGCAGTGGTATTTTCCATTCGTGGTAATTACTTAATCAAGACTAGATGTTTTTTAAGACACACTTAAGAGTTCAGACCAAATTGAATCAATAAAGCAAGCTGGATATATGGGGCTGTACTATCCAACAGGGCAGAAGTAAAGTGCAATAGCTCCTTCTGCCCTCACCATCCACTAATCTATGGGGAAAATTTCCCCTTTTAGTGTCAGTGGAGTTGGTAGACAGCTGTATTTTTAGTGACAAAATATGATGTTTACATGAAACAGTAATAATAATTGTGTTTCACCCACAACTCTAATCTGAAATTCTCCAAGCACTTTACTGTCACTATGTCAGTAAGCCTGACAACTCAATGGCTGATAAATTGGCATTATTGTCACCCTTTCATCCAGCTTCAGCTTTTTCAGAGCAGCTAATAATTTGCATGGGAAGCAGGCTGCCTGTGATCTTGGGCACCTACTTTTAGGCATCTTGGTGAGAAAAAATTCATATGGGCTCGGGGTGGGAAGTGGCTCAGCACAAAGAACTGCCCAGCAGCTGCCTACTCCAGTACATACTTTACAGCACTCAAAAACTCAGTATAACCTCTCTAGAAAAATTCTGGTAACAATGTACTTTTGAAGACCAGAAGCCAGCAGTTAAATGTTCAAGAGAGGATAGAATGTTTCCTAGCTGTTTTAACAAACATCTTCATATATGACAGACAGGCCCAGAAATAGTAATTTCCATTAGTTACCATGACAACCAATGGAAATCGCCAACCCATCTTTTCTCTGCCTTATCAACCTTTGGGAGACCTGTCTGGGAAAGCAAGCAACTATGCCCTGTGTAAGATCTTCTACTTTACTACAACATAGAGCTCACAGGGAAATCTACATTACCACAACATCAAGTGCTCCCGAGGCAGCACATCTCGTTTGTCTCCTCTGAGATACAAACAGACAGATGCCTGCTGCTCCCCTCTCAGAGCAAACACTCCAGAAGCGCAATCCCCCTGCGAGACACCTCAGCTCACCCACCTTCCAACCTTTCTCTCTCTCTAAGCTCCATAAACACATTCAATGATCTCCTCCTTTCCATTTGTGGCCATCAGGTCACATCTTAAACATGGCCCCTACATGCCCTTTCTGCACATCTTTACTGCCTGGCAAGAAATTGCTGTATCACACAGCAATTCTGGTCCACATTTTATCTCTGTTTTCCTCACTATAGGTATTGCTGTTGATAAAGATAATGACCCTCTGCAGTGCCTGCTGCACCTTCTATGTGAGAACTTTTAAGTTCTTAAAAGGTATGCTTTTAGCTTCATAAATCCCTCTGAGAGGCACAGCACCATCACTATCGTTATTTTACAGATGTAAACACTGCAGCTCAGAGAAATAGGGTGCCCTGCCCAAAGGCCACATACAAACCATGGCATGATGCTAAGAGCCAGAATAGGTCTGGAGAGAAGAGTCTGTTTGTTTACATTTTTTTTATGCCTACAGGCTCCCAGGTTGTTGTGTCTCTTCAATGCCAACTTACTGTTGACCTTGCATCTGCAGCCAGGACAGCCCAACTCACTCCAGCATCCGGATGTGTGCTGCTGCACTGCAGAAGAGCTTGGAAGTGACTTGTGAGGAGGTATTAATGTCCAGCTGTTCTTCTGCCTCTTCCGGTTTTCACATGCACAAAGTTAGGAGTGGCCTAGGCTGTGCACTGGCACTAGGCAGCTTCAGGCTATTCATACACCACAGTGAGATTCAACCAGGAGGATCTGAAATCCCACATAATCTGCATTGATTGCAAATGTTGCTGCATTTTCCTTCGCTCCTCCATCCCAGATCCAGGTTGCAGGAGTTACTGGCAAGTTACTCTGTAACAGGGAAGACTAAGGTGGCCCTGTACATGCAGATAACGTGTCACAAACCATGTGTTGTGCCCCGTGACTAACCATGCTTTGACTCAGTTTCCTCCACAACAGCCCCCAGGAGGACCATGCACAGCTCTGAGCACTGAGGTGGGAAGGACAAACCATAAAGTGAGAGGGTGAGCAACAACAAGCTGGTCTACAAGCTGCTACCCATAGATTCCTGTCTCGAGGCTGATCACGTTCACTGGCTATGAAGGGATGAACTCCGATCAAAGGGGAATACTCATAAAACGCTTCTCTGGTCTGTAGTAAAAACTGATCTTGTGCTGGAGCTCTTCCCTCAGGTAGGGCAGTAACTACTGTACCACACTGCCTATTTTTACAAAACCTGGAGGAACATAGTATCTTATAGGAAATTAATATACTTCACTAAACTTGGCTGAAACTGGCTGTTGGGCTTAAAAGTTACTTGAAGGAGGTTCAGAGGTACCAACAAACAGAGAGTAAGATTACAGAAAGCTCGTTTTTTTTAAGCAGTCTGGGAAAAATGTTCTGCTTTGACAGGAGGAAGGAAGCTACAAGGAGATTAAAAGAGGTGGGTTAGGCATGCTGCTGGGGGGCCCCATTAACCTGCTATGTGTACAAGGTGGAGATAACCGCATGGGGGAGGCACTGATTACCATTGAACACGAGGGTGTAATTAGGACCATTGGGACAGAATAAAAAGATTAATGGTGGTCTTGTTCACAGAAGAGGACCATGAAGATAAACTTACCGACTTTGAGATACTCCAGAGCATGGTATCATTTTTCACAGAACAGGAAGGGGGCATCACTTATCAGGGATGTGTAAAACTGGATTTGACAAGACACTAATGGCTACGGTTTGTAGAAGCAGCTACTAATCCTAGGGCACACAGCAAAACCCTGTTGAAGAAACAGTCGGTTTTTCTAAAGAGGGATGCTTTGAATTATCTCGAAAAGCATTATCACATTTGTTACTAGTCCCTCTGAAAATCTTGCTGAAACACATGGGCTGCAGAGAATCATTGTGCAAGCACGTGCACTTCTTCCCACATTCACATCTCACTGAACAAAGGCCTGAGGACATGTCTTTGACCCCCCTGAGAGTGCTCCTTTCAGCTAGGCAGGGCTGGTCACACTGCTCCATCCCTACGGCTCAGCAGCCGATGCGACCCAGGAGGCTCTGTGAGCAGCCACCAATGTGTGACATCAGCCACACTGCTGTCCTGATCCTGCAGCAGGTCCAATGTGGGAATGCTCCTTGCCAGCGACAGCACAGGCCACCTGCCCAGCCCTGGCCACAGGAAGGGCAAAGCTCAGCGCATGAGCAAGCCCAGGCACCAAGGCTCTCCCCTTAACTGCAGGCTGGGTATAAATTAGGCAGTTAAAAAGATTAAGAAGTACTCCCTCCTTACTCTACTCCTCCTTACTCTTACACATCATCCTCTACCAACAGGCTTGGGATCCAGTCCTGGGGACATGAGAAATGGAGCTCCATGAGAAACAGAGCCTCTGCTGCATCCTCTGCTCTCTGCCTGCAGAGCAACTGGAGAAGGGGAGCGCAGCCTGAAGTAGCTTAGGCCAATACTACCCACGTGGCATTCATCGTCTTGGGGCTGGAATACCCCAGAGCTTGCATCACAGGGAGCAAACACGCTGTCCTCTGACAGGAACACCGCAGCATTCC
>NW_009951936.1:134538-142570 GCF_000747805.2 Chaetura pelagica
GTCCCTGTCCTATAACAGAAGCCCCACAGCTTTCCTGCCAAGTTGTTGGCGATGCCTCCGACGTGAATGCTTGGTCCTCTGCCACCTACATCTTCCAGAGCCCTGGGTTTGAATGTGTGAGCTGCAGGCCAAAGCTGGGTCGTAACCTTTTTGGTTATCTCTGAAGAATTTTACTCACCCAGACAACAAAACGATCCAGACATAGCAAAAATTCCCTGAGGAAACAGCTTTTTTCCTACATATAGGAAATGAGACAACAATTCCAATCTCTCATACTTAACCCTCCTCAAACACAAACACAAAAAAGTGGCCAAAACACAGGAGAGGAAAGAAAGTCCCAGAGCAGCGAGGAGTACATATGCAAAGAGTTACGTCATGCAGAAGGAAAGTTCTTGGCTCCAGGCTACAGTTACAAGCACTGAAGTAGAAGGGGCCACTCTAATGCAGAGGGGGGGCCCTTCCAGGCACTGTTCTTACCCTTGGGAAAACTCCAGCATCAAAACCATCCCTGGCCAGCGTGGTGCTGGAGGCCAACCAGGCCATCTGCCAAATGCTCCCTCTTCTGTCTGTTCTCATGGATGGATAAACTCCTTGTTCTGCCCCTCTGATGCTCAAGCCTGGAAATGCCTCAACCTGGCAGCAGGGTGACAAGCAAAGAGCAGCCAAGTGCAGTGTTTCTGATGGCCAGGAGGCACCCCCAGCCCACAGGCTCCTGTGTTGGGACAAGGTTCACCAGTACGTCTCTCCATCAGAGGAAGGTACCTTTGGCAGCTCAGTCCTGTCACTCCACTCTTGCTTCCCTCTTATCCAAGATTTCAATGCCCTCTTCTCCTTTCCCCTGACTTGGAGATTTGAGAAGATTGTTTCAGGCTTGAGTCTTAACCCTGCTTGAGTCTTAACCCAATCCTTTCACTACCTCCCTAGGTCTTCTCACAAAGAAACAAATATGTTGTTTCTGTCTATAGGTCATCTTTGAAGCTAACAGTATTTCTTTAAAAACTTCACCGTGGGGAGAACTTGATTGAACATGGAAAGCTCCTCCAGCATCCATATTCCCGTAGCCTCTTGATCCTGTACCAGGACTGAGCTAGTAGCAGAGATAGGATGGTCGTAACCTTTTTGGTTATCTCTGAAGAATTTTACTCACCCAGACAACAAAACGATCCAGACATAGCAAAAATTCCCTGAGGAAACAGCTTTTTTCCTACATATAGGAAATGAGACAACAATTCCAATCTCTCATACTTAACCCTCCTCAAACACAAACACAAAAAAGTGGCCAAAACACAGGAGAGGAAAGAAAGTCCCAGAGCAGCGAGGAGTACATATGCAAAGAGTTACGTCATGCAGAAGGAAAGTTCTTGGCTCCAGGCTACAGTTACAAGCACTGAAGTAGAAGGGGCCACTCTAATGCAGAGGGGGGGCCCTTCCAGGCACTGTTCTTACCCTTGGGAAAACTCCAGCATCAAAACCATCCCTGGCCAGCGTGGTGCTGGAGGCCAACCAGGCCACTGGCCAGCGTCTGCCAAATGCTCCCTCTTCTGTCTGTTCTCATGGATGGATAAACTCCTTGTTCTGCCCCTCTGATGCTCAAGCCTGGAAATGCCTCAACCTGGCAGCAGGGTGACAAGCAAAGAGCAGCCAAGTGCAGTGTTTCTGATGGCCAGGAGGCACCCCCAGCCCACAGGCTCCTGTGTTGGGACAAGGTTCACCAGTACGTCTCTCCATCAGAGGAAGGTACCTTTGGCAGCTCAGTCCTGTCACTCCACTCTTGCTTCCCTCTTATCCAAGATTTCAATGCCCTCTTCTCCTTTCCCCTGACTTGGAGATTTGAGAAGATTGTTTCAGGCTTGAGTCTTAACCCTGCTTGAGTCTTAACCCAATCCTTTCACTACCTCCCTAGGTCTTCTCACAAAGAAACAAATATGTTGTTTCTGTCTATAGGTCATCTTTGAAGCTAACAGTATTTCTTTAAAAACTTCACCGTGGGGAGAACTTGATTGAACATGGAAAGCTCCTCCAGCATCCATATTCCCGTAGCCTCTTGATCCTGTACCAGGACTGAGCTAGTAGCAGAGATAGGATCAGGAGGAACATGTATTGGCTAGGGACAACCAGCAGTGGGTGACAAATAGCCATCCTACCAGTCCTTCTGCTCTTCCAAGATCAGCACTATCCACATTTGGAGCCTAAGATGTGCAAATCCTCTCCTCCTACCACTGAAACCCAGCTGCTCTGACTTGGTGTTTTTATCTGCTTCTCTCTCTTACTCCCTCAAGCTGGTTTGTTGCTCTTCACATTGCAAGGCCCTCTACAGAGATATGATAAAGAGGAAAAAAAACAACCACAACAAAAAACCTGAATTCATACACTTACAGCTTTAGTGCTGTGTAACAGAGCTGCAGAATGAAATGAAGGAAGGATAAACGAGAAGGAACAACACGAGAAGCTAGTTATGAAGGGATCCATTACATTGTGTTACAGTATTTGTAGGAAATGGCTAGAGGTCCATCACTGGAACAGCAGTTGACAGGGTTCAGCCAAAGCAAACACTGTACAGAGAGCAATGCCCATACAGAGATTAATGAGGAGGGTTCTAACAAGTTTTCCTCTCAACCTCCTGGTTTTCCCAGTGCATTGGGTACTTTCCTCAGAAGCACAGGAGAACTGACACCGTCTCCCCAGTGTGACAAAAAAAACATTCCAGTCGTCAAGCAGTGTGTAGTTTCTTGTGCCAAAATATTTGCTTAGCTGTCAGTGGAAACGTGCAATCCACCTAAAGCTGAACTAATGAGATACAAAATGCTTCCCTGATCATCCACTCCAAACCCCTTGCTCTTTCCAAACAGGTTGATCCAAGAGGAGCTCCTGAACTGCTTCCCAGTTATGGACCCCTCGATGCTTTCCAAACAAAGTGTGGGTGTTTCAAGAAATTCCACACATACAGACTAGAGCATGAACTTGCTTTTCTTCATGATCTCTCATAGGGAGCCTACATCTAATCCAATGTCCCAAGCAACCTGGCCAACATGAAAGCTGAGAGGCACCGTGTAGTAAGTGAGAAAGCTAAGACATAGAGCAGGTAGGGAAATTTCACAGGAACTTATATGACCTTCACTTCTGGGTAGCTAGTTTGCATGAAAGAGAGGGGATACAGTCACTGATTACTGCTGGCTGGTGTCTTTAGCCAAGAGCAGAAACGGAGCACACTTGAGAGCGAGTAGTAAAAAAATGCCCACGGAGTTGCTGCTCGTGCTACAGTTATCTGTGCCTTAATATAGCACTGGAGCCTCCAGGCCTGCTTATCTGCCATCTATTTATTCACTGTCACAATGCCTAGGAATTGCAATCAGATCCCCATAGTCAAGAGCAAATGCCCCTGGCTCTAACCAGCTCAGATCTAACTGGGTACACCACTAGCTGTGGCAAAATCTACAACCTCTTGGAAATTCAAGAGGTATATAACCCTGTGCCTGCCACCCCAACACAGCTCTGGAAGGAAGCACACTTCACAGAGCCATCTGCTCTTTTCTCTCACTTTAACCCTTGCTAAGACAATGCCACAAAGGATAAATTTCTCTGAAGACATGCTGGTTATTCACATACTAGGTTAGATATTGTAGTACATCAGAAGCCGACCACCCTGCAAAGAGAGATCCTACTCAGCTAAATAAGGCATTTCTGGGAACCAATCTCATCTAGCTCACAGGATATGTGGCAAAAACACAGCCCGGAAAGACACATCTGGCTGAGACTTGTGACAAACTCTCTTCTCTACAAAGAGAAACATTCCCCAGCTCATGTAACACCACACATGAAAGATCAAAGGTGCCCCGGTGCCTCCTGATGGGTAAGCAGCTGTACCAATAACAGCAGCTGGAAAATGCAACAGGAGATTCTCAGACAGTCCTTTCCTCCTGTGCTGGGAGCAGAGCTGCCTCCCAGGCAGCCCCCAGCAGCAGCCCCCTGTTAATTACCGGCAAGGAATTTGCACTCTGGCAGATAAAGCCACTCACTTGCCTACGATGAACTTGCAGAAGGCAGCTCGGACCTGACAACAGCTCCATCTGAGAGGCAGCATCAGGGTGCCAGGCACTCCTACGACATCGCTTCTGCTCCAGAACTCTGCCATGCCCGCTGCTGCTCGGAGGCTACGATGCCCCCAAAACAGCTGGGGAGGTTGTTTAGACGCTCATACAGGGGGCCTTTGGCCAGCAGCTTTAGCACAACATGAGATGCCTCCGACAGAATTGCTTGGTTCGTCTCCCAGACTCTGTCCCCGGGACCATCCACAGCAGAGCAGCTGCCTGGCAGCACAGCACGCACCTTGAGAACCAGGCTTTGCCCAGATGAGCCTTTGCTGTGCACCCAAGAGAGAGTATGTTTTTGCCTGCCTTCTCTCTTAAAATAAGATTGCCTTGAGGCACAACGCCAGCAAAGCCTAAATTGGCACTCAAGGGCAAGATTTCAAGGAGGAAGATGCCTACCACTCCAAAACCAGCTTAAGGAGAAAAATGGGTGTGTTTTTTCCTTCCACTGAAGATGTGCGCGCTAGACTAGGCCTGGGATACTAGTTCTATTACATTAGTGGGGTTACATGTGACTACTCAGCTTTATTGCACAAAGCCAGTGCATATTAAAAACAGCCTGAGTTACCTATGTGATTGGCACCACTGCCAATTATTATTTCCACTGCCACAGACAAAATACCAGTGAGAAGAGGAATGAACTACCCACAAAGTGTCTATCACTGAATTTCAAAGGCAAATGGACCCCTCTTAAAATGATGGCTCCAGGGGCAAATACAATCAAATTCAGCTATGCAATCACATCAGCATGCCAACTTTAATTAATTCAGTTTCATTTGTTAACATAGCAGTTCTTAGTTTTCACCATTGCAAAAAAGTGGGAAAACTTTAACCAAAGCAAGCTGATGATGCTGGCCAGACTATGTGCACAGCCCAGAGGCAGGAAGCACACCAGGCTGAAGAGCAGCTGAACTCCCAGTTGCATCTCCCCTGGGACACACGAGCACTCTGCTGGCAAAAGGGGCACTGGTCTTGGAAGGGGCTGAGTGTTGCCCTCCCTAAATGCAAAACCAGTCAGGTCAGATTGAGAGGAAGTGCTCAGGCAAGTTAAGCAAACAGAACTTAGCCAAAACCTTTGTCTTTTCTATCCCCTATAAAATCCTTTTTTGGCTTTTCACATGGAAAAATTAGGCTGAGGGAAAAGGCAGTGGGGTGAAAAAGAGTGATCACAGGGTTACAACAGATGTAGACAACGCTAACGCTGTGCTAATAAGAAAGGTTATGTATCTGTGTCCAGATGCTTGTCATCACTGTATTGCTCAGGGGTTACAGCCCCCTAAGATCTGTCAGTAGATCTTGCAAGAGGAGAGCCTCTAGCCCTCCTCCTCTAGCCCTTTTTAGCCAAAATGAGAGGAGTCAGATTAAGCTGTTTGCATAACTCTTTCCAAAGGCTGGCTGATTCAGCCAGAAATGGGTTAAGGAGAGTTGAGGAGGACAGCTACAGGTCCTACAGATTAATCTGAATGACCAAAAATCTGGCAAGGAGCAGAGGGCTGGCCAGGCCTAACACCTAAAATTAATGGAAAAAACAACTTTCTTGATGATTCTGAATAAGATTTAAGACAAGATGAAAAAAGGAAAAGCCCTCGCTCTTATTTTGAAATAAGTCTTTTGGCAGGACATATAGTGATATTAGAGTGGTACTACCAATGGAAATGGTCCCACACACCACCCTTCAGACCTCATGGACACAGTCAAACAAGGGACTGCTCTCCTCTCCAGTGGTAACTAGGTAACTTACTCCAGCAGGATATGAACAACTAATTAGCTTTAATACATTCGTCAGACATTTTGAGCCTCTCCCTTTTCCTCTACTGCAATGGATGATTCCCAAAAAGTCACCCCCTCTGCTTCAGAAAGCCCCAGCTGAGAACATAAGCAACATCACCTCTGTAGCATCCCTGTTAATACTAGGCAAACGGTCACCTAATTGAGGCTCTGACCCAGGAAGAGAGATAAAAA
This sequence comes from Chaetura pelagica, assembly GCF_000747805.2. Classification (NCBI taxonomy): domain Eukaryota; kingdom Metazoa; phylum Chordata; class Aves; order Apodiformes; family Apodidae; genus Chaetura; species Chaetura pelagica. The sequence goes on from NW_009951936.1 coordinate 140,589, forward strand.
GGGCTGTCTGAAGCTGGTGGCTGGCTTCCATCTGAGCAGTACAGTTCACCGTCTATTGCTCTTGTGACTATTACTGAACTGGGCCAAGAAAAGCTCCCAAGTTTTGGCACGTCTCAGATTTTCCAGTCTGCACAAAATCGTGCCAGGAACATTTACTGAAGTGATTTCTTTCTTTCTTTCAAGACTCTAATTATGCACCTAACAATGTTGTAGAAATGAGTGTTGTACAAAAACCCCAGCACGGTTCAGACACAGTTTTGCTGACAAAAGGATTAGAAGCTTAAGGCTTGGTGTTAATACTCTGAACACACTGAAAGGCACAAAGCGCAAACTGCAGCAGAAACAGAAGAAATACAGAGGTTATCACTTCCAAAATCTGGAAGGAAAACCACGCAGGAAAATGCCATACTAATCTCACTAAATGCCAGTGATGCAGGAGAGGGGCACCAAGAAACATTTAGAAGGGGGTAACCATCAAAGCCATCTCTGAAATGCAAGCAGCTCACCTGCCAGCAGAGCCAGCTCTCCAGGGAATGAGAAGGTCTAGATATCCCAGAAAGGGGGATACTACCTGTGCGTGATGTTCACCACTCAGCAGCTACCAGCATCAAGGAATCAAACTGAACCCCAAGACAAAAACTGCCCGAGGTGCCAGCTTTCTCTGAAACCAGACCCAAACCTCACTCACCACTCTCCAAGTTTTGCTGAACTTAGACTGGACTGAAACCAAAACATTCACTCGTTTCACACCTGAATCACTGCCCCTGAAAACAGTCAAATCATTCATTTATCCACCCAAGCATGAACAGCCCTTAAAACCTAGTTTTGAATGTGATGGCTGTATATTGTACTTCCAGCTAACAGACGAGGCATGGAGACATGACAATACTTACACTTGGGAAGCCATCCAGGTACTCCAAATTAAAGTGCATTAGGCGAAAAACAGGATTTAGCACTTTGACTACATCAACATAATGTCAGCAGCACCAGTGAAATCAGTAATCAAGGCCAAATATATCTTGGCTATGTTTCTCCTGGCTACTGACTCCAAGAGGCTTTACTCAGATCGCTGCCATCACTATTTAGCAGTTATTACCGTTCCCCTCACCGACGCACTGCTGTGCACTTCCTTCCTACTGAGGTTTCACTGTACATCGACCAGAAACTGGTGCAGGTTTATTGAGGGTTCCTAAGAAAAACCAGTAAAACCGACCCGGCTTTTCCAGGACGGCACTGGAAAGGATGCAGGGAAACGCTGACTGCGCGCGCGTGTGTGTCACGCCTTGGGAAGAAGTGTGAGCGTGTAGAGGCAGCTGCGAAGCACTACAGCTCGGGTCCCAGTCCCCTCGGGTCCCACTCCCCTCGGGTCCCAGTCCCCTCGGGTCCCAGTCCCCTCGGGTCCCACGACAGCCCCGAACGGAGCCATCCCCTGACAGCGCGGTCTGGCGACCACCCTGCCTCACCTCTGCTCCTCGCCCACAGCTCGTCCCTCCAGCCAGGGGCTGCCAGTGGAGTTTGCTGGGGAGCTCTGCCGACGGGGAGCAACACGGAGGGGCTTCACCCCGAACCCCCCCCCCCCCCCTCCGCACCGTAACCCGGGCGGGCACGGAACCCGGCTTGGGTGGCAGGCAGAAAGAGAGGGAGCTGTTGGTAGGAAACCAAGAGGTGTTGATGCTTTTCTTTTTCCGTGTGTGTGCCGGGAGAGGACCCGCGATGCTCTGGGGTGGGGCCTGCCATCTGGGAGAAATATGTGGGGAGGAAAAAATGCGGGCGGGGAGGACGAGCGGCCCCGCTTCCCCCCCGACAGCGGGCCCGGCCTCCCTCCCCAGCCCAGCTTGAGCTCATTCTCCTCAAATCACTTCCACATTTCCCCCGCAGTAATTATCAAATATTTGGTTTCTGACTTCACTTTTTTTTCTTTTTCTTTTTTTTCTTTTCACGGAGGCCGCCGCGACCCGGGGATTCGGGCATCGCTGGTTTTC
>NW_009951936.1:143336-146635 GCF_000747805.2 Chaetura pelagica
GGACACACCGAAGCTGCTGGCGGGGTGTCCCTGCGTCGTTCGCCGAGATCAAAGGTTATTTCCAGCATCCTGCTGGAGGGAGCAAACTCTGGGAAAAGAGTTACCCTGGGTTAGCCCACATCTGGTCTGTTCGCAGCAGCTGTGACATTTTTCAGAGCCTTCTCGGGCTCTGCTTCCTCGCTGCTTTGGTTTTAGGATGGCAGTTACTTTCTGTGCATGTAAAGTGTTCTCCCTGTCGAGTTCTGGGTCTGCCTGGGAGCGGTACTAGCCTATAGATCTATCCTGGTTACTATCTATCTGGTTACTTCACTGCTGATGCTGAGTGTTGTGGTTTTCATTCCCTTTTGTTGTTGTTGTTGTTTGGTTGGTTTTTTTCTTAAAAAAAACAACAACCCTCACCTTTCACAACGTAGCTCTTGGCTTCCTGTTCATTGCTGGTGTTCCCTCATGACACAGCACAGACAGAGTCACAGCTGAGCTCAGCCGGCCTCTGCCCTGCATTGTGAGCACTGCAAGATCAGGCTCACCCTGGGTCACCCTGATCTCAGTGCCAAGGTAAGAACAAAATTAGTGGTAAATGATAAATACGTTTTAGAAGATTAAGCAGTTTCTGGCCTCTTGACGCCTGACTCTGTGCACGCAGTGCTACACAAGGAGAACCTCTGTTTCCAGAGGGTAAAGGTGGTTCACACCACTCTTGGGCACAGAGCACTACCTGGGGTCTCTCAGCTCCCTGATTCTGGGGGCAGTCACCTCATGCAAGTGTGATTAGCCACTGTGCTGGGTTAGATAGGTCACCATGAGCATGAGGGTGTAATCAGAGGACTTCTGCGTTGGCATTCAGGTGAAAAGCACTTCCTCAAGTTAGTTTTTATGATGTGGAAATGAGGTGAAAACCGAAAAGCATCTCTCATGCTACTGTCAGAGAGAGTTAGCACAGGAGGGAAGGCACCCACGAGGGGAGAGAGCCATTTGTACAGCTACCCCCTTAAAAGTGATGAAACTTTTGTGTACAGACGAGACCTGAGTATCTCTGGTAGACTGAGGGGGAACAGTTCTTAGCTCTTTGCTGGAGAGATGACGATGGTGATAGAGCTGGAGATGCTCGTGGGAGTGTGGAGGTCTGTTGTGTCAGGAAACTTATCAAGGCACAGAAGAGGTGTGTTATCTCTTCTGTAGCACGAAACAATCTCAGCACAGACACCAGAGCCTTAATGCTGTGTACCAAAGCACACATTTTATAACCAGAGAGATGATACCTGACAAGCTGTTCATTTTACTCCAACCTTTAACAATTTAAAACTGCAGACTGCAAAGGAGCAGTGTGTACTAACCCAAGTGTATAAGAAATAAATCTGCTGCCAATCTTCGCTCTTTTGTGATGGACCCATAACAGGGAGCTTAAATCAGACGCAGCAGAATAAGGGGAAAGCAAATGCATTTACAGTTGTGGTTTCAAGCTGCGGCCATAATGGATATGGTAATTCATCATTGCTGGCTACACAACCAAAGTAGTATCATAAAAACGCTTTCAGCTAAAAGCTTCATTGCCAGGGTGAACGATGCTTGCCTGAAATTTTGAAGGCTGCAATGCTCTGGTGGGCCAAAGAAACTGGGAATCATTGCTCTGCAGGGAAGATGATGTTCTATCACATACATCAATATTTCATTTCTGCTGACGCTCACTTTCCAGTCACCACTTCTAAAACATTTTGTTATACATATGGGATCACAAATTTTGAGATACGCACACACATATGCCCAAGTGGCCACACAACCAAAATTCAGTAACAAGATGTTGCTTCAGAAGCTGAGCAAATGAAGCCTGGACTCATGCAAGCGTGCATCTCATGGGTGGATACTTTCTGCAGTGTTTAATAAAGTTCAGGCTCCAACTGAAACTTCTGGGGCACTGTCAACATCCCTCCCCTCGACTCTCCAGTGTCTCATGAGGGTTCTTCCTGAAGCCACAGCCTCTCCCTTATTACAGCATGTGCACACATATACACCCACAGCTGGTGTAAGCCTCATTTCCTAGAGAAACGAGGCTAAACACATGCCAATAAATTGCTTCTTAAGCCCTCACACAGCCCTTGTGGCTATACCATGATATCACCTTCTCCACATTACCTCACTCCCATCCACCACCCACATATTTCATGTCTCCTGATTTCCCCCCCCTGCCATATGAAACACCAACCCTAAGGAATGGGGGTGTGTTTGCAAAGCTGTACTAAAAGTCAGTGACAGCCCTGCCTGCGCTGCATTTTAAGTGACAATTCCAAGAAACCAGGTATTTTGGCAAGTGGCCTTTGTGATGGAGCAGCAGGCTACCTTGCTGAAGAGTAAGGAATTTGCAGCAGCATTGTTTGGTGGAATTAGGAAGCAGGGTATTATTTTTAATAGCAGATGAATCAGGTTGTATCTGAGAAGGCTCAGCTCATGTGGGACCAGAGGCACCTGTGGCATCTTGAACAATGTGAGCAGTGACTCCTTGTAGACCAGACTGCAGCTTTGCACTGAGGAATGGCCACAGAACACCTGAGCTTTCCCAAGCAGAAACAGACCAGGACTGTGAGATGTGATGGGGAAGTCTAGAGCAGGTTTACACTTGTAAAAGTGCAGGCATCAGACCTGAATGAATGCTGGGATGACCACAAGGTTGGTGCCAAGAGTCCCCAGGGCTGTAACATGTGGATCACACAGACACCTCACCAGCTTGGGTGAGAACTCAGGCCTGCAGCAACAGGTGCAGGTGTCCCCCTGATGTGGTGCTGCTTGCTTCACATTACTCAGAGCAAGCTGTGTCCCAAGGAGCTTTACTAGGACCTTGGTCTCAGTTGTGAGTGGGGAGTAGTGGGTTAGCAGGAGCAGTGCACCCTCAAATGTGCAGTGGTAGGTGAGTGGTGTGTAAGAAAGAAGGCAACTTATTACCCTGAGTTTTGAGAAGCTGCTGGATGACTCTTATTATCCCAGCTTCCTAGCTGCAGCACACCACCCAAGCTCTTCAGTTGAGCTAGGATGGGTCTCTAAAGTATGTGTGCAGCCAGGTGAACTCAGGTCTATGGTTCCTCTGGTTCAGGGAAAGTAACTCAGGGAGATAGTTTTCTAACCAAAATTCAGACTCAAGTAAGAAGTAAATGTGGTTAAGTCTGATGTGAAGATACACACATGACACACAGATAAATTAAATCTCCTTTTTTTCACAGCACAGTTACTTCTCATGTCCGTATCCCATTCTTGTAGTTTGGTCACCTTCCAGCCTGCACTTCATTAAGTACAGCTATTTCCCCGCCCCC
>NW_009951936.1:146694-164813 GCF_000747805.2 Chaetura pelagica
CCCCCCCCCCCCCATTCTTCTAGCTTTGCTTTTTGCTTCATTTCCTTGTTCTTGTAATTTTATCCATTGTGCTCCTGATTTAGCTGCGGCATTTGTACTACCCATGGTTGTTTAAAGCTCTGTTTCAGACCTGCTGTAGTGAAGTGCTGTATCTTCCCCCTTTTGCCCCATAGCAGATGTGTTTATTTGTAAGATTTTACTAGGGACATTGCTAACCAAAGGGCACACAAGTCTGGCACTAGCGGGCTATGTGGTTTGTATAAAATGCATTCTCTAATGGTTAATGTATTTGATGGGCTTTTGGATATTCTATTAGCTAGACCAGTAAAATGCCTGAATACCTTTAACAACCTGCCCCTTAAATTTTACCCTTGGTATCCTTTACTCAAGGTGAGCTTTTCTAAACTAAGACAAGCTCCCAAGGCATCATTTCCTCATAGGCTTCATCCAGGCCCAGCACCCAGGTGCAATAAACCAGTACTCCTTGCTCACCAAGAGTGGGCACAGAACAGAACCCACGTCCAGCCTTTGTAACCGTATCCACTTTGCATTTGCCGTGTAGACTCTAACTACACTCAGATCCAAGTCATGGTGCAAGAAAGGAAAATCTGTCTCAAAACCTCAGTGTGGAAACAGTCCCTCAATCCTGAAAAGCATAGCATGCTTCTGTCTCAGCTTGCTCCTTGTGCCAGTTCACTCCAGTTGCTGCCAGGCCCTGATGCAGCCCGGGTAAGTGAAACGCTCCTGCTTTTTACTGCCACTGCACATTCCCTTTATAAAGTTGCTGAGGGCACAGGGCTTGTTCAGCCTGGAGAAGAGACCCTGTTTGGAGCAGGACGATAGACTAGAGACCCTGTTTGGAGCAGGACGATAGACTAGAGACTTCCTGAGTTCCCTTCCTACCTGAATTATCCAATGACCTTGCTCAGTTGTGTAAGTTTGCTACAGCCTTCAAACCAAAAGCAATTTCACAAGTCCTACCCAGCCAGAATCAGATTGGTACCATCCCCTTAAAGAGGCCCATGGGATGCTACTGGCCCCTGGTCAAACAACTCAGTGCTAAGAAATCCATTAGCAGTGCTTTGGGAGTACGGTCTGTACACACAATGAACATGGCTCATGCACCTGAAGCAATAGCTGCCATGAAGGAAGCAGGGTTCCCAGGCAGTCCTATGTCCCTTACTGGCACCTACAAGGCCACCCTCATGTCGAATAAGAGCTGCCAGATGTTTCTTCACCACAGTGTAGATGCTGGTTAGTCAGAAATTAGTTCATAAAGACTGCCCAGCACGTCTGCCCTGGTGCAGAGGAGAGGTGGCTTTTCTGCTTAGACAAGTTAGTAACTTACTCCATCCAAATGAGGCAGTCATTAGCAAGACATCTGTACCCACAGTGATTTTGTGGGGTCCTAGCCTATGTGCTACTGCCACAACCTGATGGATTTGAGTCTGGCCCCAGAAAGCCCCTCAGAGTTCTGATAATGCAATGAATAGGCAATTGCAGGAATCTGGAAAATAAGCCTTGGGACTGGCATCAGGGTAAGGTGAGTTGCCCATCGTATAGGTAGATGAATAGGCCTGTATGATTTGTAAAGAACAAGATGTGTTTCCCAGTGTGTAATTCTATGTTGCAAACCAGCACAGATACAGGTACATACTGGCATGGAGATACACTTCAAGGCAGAGTCCTAACTTGCCTCCACATCTGCTGATGCCACACACGCTTCACAACCCAGACTGTGAAATATGGCCTTATTCTCCAGAAGTGAGGAAACAAACATCACTGCTTTCCTCTCCCTTCCCCATTATCCCCCTCGTTTTTCAGGCACATGCACTGAGAAGTTGCTAAGGTCACCTCTGACGGAGCAGAGGGTCAAACCCAGGACTGTTCTGTGGCAGGATGAAATTTCAGCTACTTTGTCTTTCTGCATCATTGAGCTACAAAGATGTACTTGTCTGTGCCACGTTCCACGCGATGAGCCCCGGCACCACATCCCCAACACGCTGCGGCTGCGGAGCGCGCGGTTACCCGCCACGGGCGAGTCCCGATTCACACAATTAGGAGCACTTTCTCCATTAGCTGAAACAGTAGGGGGTTTGTGCTCATGAATGTAGCAGGAAATCAACCCAGGATGTCTTGAGCTCAGGCACAGGCCATTATAATCTATCAATTATATCTCAACAAAACACAAGTGTTCCACATGCCACTCACTTGCCTCACCTCTCAATTGCTGCTGTCACGCAGGGGCAAAGCTTAGTGTTCGTACAAAATATCCAGCAACATTTCCCAGAGGGTTTCTAACACCTGCCATCCTGCTGTAAACCAGCAGCCACTGTCTCCTTCACCAACCGAAGGTCATCACTTGTGGCTTGTCTTTGGGACCCACAGCTCTTGACTACCAAGTCAGAGAGCCAAGTGCCAGAAGAGGCAGAGGGCATTTCGAGGGGGTATGTTGATTAGCCCCCTTCCCACGCTCTCTTAGCTGTGCCCTTCTCTCCTCCCTGCAGCATTTGAACCCACTGTCAAACACTGCTTGCAGCCAAAGCTGAGGAGTTGCTCCACTGCCAGGCAGAGGAGGTGCCGTGGAGGAGCCCCTGGAGGAGGATGCTTCGGGATACATTGAAGAAGTGCCAGCTGGTGGGTGCAGATTGGTCAGGGAACTCTGCTGCTTCAAACGAAGAAAGCTGGTGAGAAAAGTCTACCAGACCTTCCACAGCTGAGGCAAAAGGGCTGGCATGCACGTGTATTAATATGAGCATCACAGGAGATGCTGGGGTGTGTGGAGCCAGACCCTTTCTTTGGGAAGGGAAGGCATGGACACAGAGCTAATGAGTCTGATGGGATGTGGGGGAATTTCACGTTGGAGCTTCTGTGTGCCTCTGCACCATGCAATCCGTCTGTGACAGATGGGAGCTAGGAGACCTCTGAGGTGACCCTCTGCAGAACAGCTCTGCCTGGGGATGTCTCCTAACCTGCATCATCTCTCCACAGCTGTGTGATAATGGAAGCTGAGTGCCCCTCAAGATGCAACCAATGCATTCGAACAATTGCCACAGCAGATCCTGGCTCTCAACACTGTTACAGGACTGTCGGAGTGCATCTCAGACTCATGCTCCATAGCTACCTACTCATATATATATATATATGTGTATATGTGTATATATATATATATAGATATATATACAGACACACACAAAAACCTCTTGTGGACTGTGCAGGTCAGGCGTGTGGTTCAGAGGACAGAAGTTCCTGAGTTGTTCTACCCACGCTCTGAATAATCTTGCTATTTCTCATCCTCCAAGGATGGGCAACCCTCTAGCATAGAACATGCCCAAAACACACTTAGCTATTTGTCCCAGCCCTCGGCAGAGTGCAGGATGCATGCTAGAAGGCGTTCAGGAATTTTGCTGCCCAAAAATGTGCTTAAGTTGTGTGAGTCGTGCCTGGGTCAGGGGGGGCTGGGTGTGGAACAGCAGCTCTGTGAGTCACCAGGGGTCTGTGGTCTATATGAGAAACTTTGGGAGAGTGTATATATATATATATAGATATATATACAGACACACACAAAAACCTCTTGTGGACTGTGCAGGTCAGGCGTGTGGTTCAGAGGACAGAAGTTCCTGAGTTGTTCTACCCACGCTCTGAATAATCTTGCTATTTCTCATCCTCCAAGGATGGGCAACCCTCTAGCATAGAACATGCCCAAAACACACTTAGCTATTTGTCCCAGTCCTCGGCAGAGCGCAGGATGCGTGCTAGAAGGCGTTCAGGAATTTTGCTGCCCAAAAATGTGCTTAAGTTGTGTGAGTCGTGCCTGGGTCAGGGGGGGCTGGGTGTGGAACAGCAGCTCTGTGAGTCACCAGGGGTCTGTGGTCTATATGAGAAACTTTGGGAGATGGCAATGTAAGTTAGGACAGCTGATCTAGGACACAAACATTAGCTCATGGACTCTTATAAAAAGAGAAACAGTGCTGTCAAGCTAGCAAATGTGCAACGTGTTAGTAAATAGTGCTCACCCTAGAGACTAGCTCTTGTGATTCCTTAGCAATGCTATGAAATCATATATTCCCCTCCCAGCCCTGGGCTAGGCAGTGGAAACCCAGGGATTTCAGTTTTCCTCCCTACAGAGATGCAACGCCTGTCTTAAACCAGAGCTATCATTCCCTAGGAGATGCTAAGCACCACAGAAGCTGGCAAGTGCAGTTGCTGAGCACCTGCAAATCAGGCTGTTGCATTAAGTTCTAAGTATGGAGAAAGTGTCCGACCTTAGATACCCATATTTGAACAGGCTGGCCTTTAATTGCTGCAGCCAATCTGCTTCAGTGGGTCAGGATTTATGCCAGACCTTTTACATGTGAGAATAAATAGCTGTAAACAAAGCCAATCCAAGGGAAAAGGTCACTGTTTTCAACCTGTGTGGGAGAAAGCTTGTGGACTGGAAATGTTAGTGACAGGAGGCAAAGTGGATAAGAAGCTGTGATTGCAGACTGAATGAATTGTCCCAGGAGAACGGAAACAGCAAGAGTGGGGCTGGTGAGCTCAGATATTGTACCCACTACTCTGGGCCAGTGGAGTGCTGCAGAGATCACTGAACTATGTCAGATGGCAAGGAGAAGGAGCCGAGAGACACCTTTCTGGCAGAAGTACAGGCTGGAAGAGATTAGCAAGGCAAGCCATGAACAAAGGGAAAGAATGAAAACACCATCAAAGGGCTTGGAAAGGGAGACAGGCAGGTTACATCTGAACAGCACAGATTCAGAGGGGCCTGCCCAGCACTGGAGTCAGAGGGAGGGGACAGATTGATGGCGGAAGTGTGGCATGTCCTTCTCAAATCCCAGCTGGACAGCCGACACTCACAAGATCATTGATTTTAACACTAGAGCACTCTCACTTTTAGAAACTGAGTCTGTTCACTGGATCCGGACCTTTGACTCCATTTAAATGTCTATGTCCATGAGTTCCCACAGCAAGAGGTACAGTCATTTAGCAGTAGCTCTTGTAGAGCCCAAAATGCTGTATAAAATCTCCCCACTGAACCCAGACCTCCAGTATCTTTCACAAGCTTGCATCTAACTCCCTTTAGAAAGGTAAAAGGTTATCTACTCCAGATAAACTCTGGTGTGGCCGTTCTGGCTTCTGTGGGTACCTATCCCAATTTGGCGGAAGAAGCTTGACAGACAGGTGATGCAGGCAGGTTTGGATGGAGCCACACTTTGTAACTCTGTCCCCAGGCAAAGCTGTACATGGTGCACACAAGATCTGGCCAGAAACTCTGGGGTGGGGGTGTTACAGGCCTCTCCCACCATTCCATTCCCTAGGAAATGCAAACGGGGCAATGGCCTGGCTCTGTGTTAGTGTTGAGCTTGGAAATGACAAATTAACATAAGTTGTGAATTTACATACTTTTCAGCCATTTATGACCTTGTCTGAGCCTAAATAAAAGCCATGGTCCCTGGAAAATTTGGGCCTGTTTGTCAGTGAGGCATTCCAGAGAAAACATCACGTGTTTGCTTCATGAAGTGAAATAAGATCTTTGTTCTGCATGCTTTTTCCCCCCCTTTTTCTGAATGAGGCAGTTTTGTCCAGGGATTACAAGCCAATGTTCCAATCCCTCACAGACGTTTCCCATTATCAGAGCTGCCTCTTGTCCTCCAAATCATTTTCCACAGGACTCCTGTAACTTAGGCTGGGAAACAAAGCCAAGAGCTCAGAAGAAAAGACCCTATTCCAGGCTGCTGACAAGACTGAAAAATGCTGCAGGGTGTTGCTGGGACCACCCAGCCTGGAGCATCCTCAGCACGGGAGCAGCTGAAAAAGATGCTAGTGGTGGGAGGAGGCTCCCCTGTACTGTGCAGACTTTTAAACAGCTTGGTAAATTAACTGTGATGAGGTGTGATCACACTGTGTGGAACTGGCTATTAAGACCTGTGCTAGACAACTGTGACTGATTATTAACTCTGTAGAGGGCAGAGGGCCTTTGTGTTGCACCCTTGAGCCCTACTTATATTTTGGGAGACCCCTCTGTCTGAGGGTCAAATTGCCCCTGCTGTAGAAAACTACCAAAGCGGGTTGCAGGAAAGGAAGGAAGGAAAACCCAGGGGAGGGTTTCTTTTGGGATTCTTCTTTCCTCTTCTCAAAGGATCATCTTCTGCTAGGGGAAACCACATGCATGGAGCTGGACCACCTACTTACAGCACAGACCCAAGCAGCAGCTCCCTTCCTGCAAACAGAAACCAGCTACTGGAATGGCATCAGGCTTTGTTTTGTAGACTCCCCACCCTGTCAAGCTTAGCTCCAGAGGAGGTCACCAAGCTGGGAGGCCCCACCTGAAGAGCACACAAAGCCCCTTTCTGCATCCTGACATAACAGCCATTCTGGCCCTTGGAGTCTGCTGAAGTTTCTCCAAACATCATGATCTCATCTGCCTTGAGAAGGAAAGTCTGCAATGCCTTATTTCATGTTTGCAAGAAAATTAAGGATCCACTAGAGAACAACCATCCAGAAATAAAATTATGTTCCCTATAGCACATTTTTAGGGCCTCTTCCAACCAACTCAGCCCTAGGAACTGAAATAAAGCTACAGATGTAAAACAGATACTCACAACCACATCTTATATTGCTACCGGAAGATTTGCCAGGACTTCTCTGTCAGCACCCCAACCAGGAAGGAGTGGTAATCTGTTGCTCCATGAGCAAGGGCTGCCCTGGGACAAGGAAGGTCTGGGAAGAGGAATGCTATTCCTAATGCTATGTTTTGCATTTTGTCAGACTCTTCAGGGAAGCAAAAGGCATAGGGAGGCTTGTTTGCTTGTTTTCCAGAATCAGAGCTCATGAGCCCTACCTTCTGGACCAGAACTCATTTCAACTGGCTTAATGAGTTTGACTTATTCTCACTTGCAAGCCCCATGATTTCAGCAGTTTTGGAAAATCCCTGGTGTCTCCCTTTTCGCTGCTCTAAGCTTAGCAGCTCATTTCACCAACTCCAGATAAATGCTCCAAGCACCTGGCTAGATGGCAAAAAATGGACAGCAACTGCTTCTTTGACAGCTGTTTGCAGAACTGAACTGACCATCTAAGCGAAGGAGATTCTGAAGGACTCTCTGGGGATTTGGGCAGTCCTTCAGAATCACAGAAATGGCTGTGTAGTTCAGCCTCCTCCCTGAAGCAGGATTGTTGCCACCACAAATGCCACCCAGAGGGACCTTGACAGGCTGGAGAGGTGGGCCCATGCCAACATCATGGAGTTCAACAAGGCCAAGTGCAAGGTCCTGCACTTGGATTGGAGCAACCCCAGGCACAAATACAGGTTGGGCAGAGAATGGATTGAGAACAGCCTTGAGAAGGACCTAGGGGTGTTGGTTGATGAAAAGCTCAACATGAGCTGGCAGTGTGTGCTTGCATCCCAGAAAGCCAACAGTGTCCTGGGCTGCATCCATCAAAAACAGAATGGCCAGCAGGTCAAGGGAGGTGGTTCTCTCCCTCTACTCCGCCCTTGAGAGACCCTACCTGGAGTACTGTGTCCAGTTTTAGAGCCCTCAACACAGGAAGGACATGGAGCTATTAGAGTGAGTCCAGAGAAGGGCCATGATGATCAGAGGGCTGGAGCACCTCTGCTACGAATAAAGCCTGAGAGAGCTGGGGCTGTTCAGCCTGGAGCAGAGAAGGCTCCAAGGAGACCTAATAGCGGCCTTGTAGTACCTGAAGGGGGCCTGCAGGAAAGCTGGGGAGAGACTTTTTACCAGGCTGTGTAGTGATAGGCTGAGGGGTAATGGTTTTAAGCTCAAAGAGCGGAGATTTACATTAGATATTAGAAAGAAATTCTTTAGCGTGAGGGTGGTGAGTCACTGGCACAGGTTGCGTAAGGAAGCTGTGGATGCCCCATCCCTGGAAGTGTTCAAGGCCAGGTTGGATGGGGCTTTGAGAAACCTGGTCTAGTGGGAGGTGTCCCTGCCCATGCAGGGGGGTCCCTCCCAACCCAAACCATTCTATGATTCTATGATTCTATTATTTGGTTGACCACTCATCTGTCTAGCCATGTCTTGAAAATCTCTGCAGATGGGGACTCCATCCCCTCCCTGGGCACCTGTTCCAGTGCCACACCACTGTTCCAGTGAAGCCTTTGCTGCTCATTTGGTGTGCCTTTCTTATGACCCCAGGCATGGGCTCCCTCAACATCTCATGGAATCAGAGTATCTTGAGTTGGAAGGGACTCATAAGTATCAACAAGTCCAACACCCTGCTACTGGCAGGAACATAAGTGTACATAACTTTACATAACTTGAAAGACTCCAAGTTGAAATCTTCTTTGCTGTCTTTGCAATTGCCTACTCCAATGGTTTCCAAAGGTGGAAAGCACAACAACCTGCAAACACAACAGCTGCAACACCAAGTCCAACTCATGTCATAGTTCTGGCCCTCAGTCCAGCTTGACTTGGCCCTTGCTGGTGCCTGTAGGGAGCCTGGCATACTCAGCACAGCACAGGACCTCAGAGGATGCTGCAGCTCCCTCTGTGCTGGAGGGGAGGAGGGATCTGCACTTGTAGAACAGTGAAATTAAATGGGGCTGTCAATGATCTGAGAAACCTGCTGGACCTGGATAGATCTTGGCTGCAGACAACTCAAGTCACTGTCAGAGACTCTGGCATGCCAGTCTACCCAAGAGCAGGAATTACCTTGAATTTAGGTTATAGCTCCAAATTAGGAGTTATGATCATTATATAGTTTTGTATTCAGACCTGAGTAGGGGCAACTTGCTACAAACCTACAAATAACCACAAATGCTGACTGGAAATACATAACTAACTACATTAACTCTTTTCTACAAATTTATCCACTTGCATTTCTTTTATTAGTTGTGGGTAAATAGGCATTGGACTGCACAGAGCCACCTCCTGCTCTTGTTTACTTGGTCTGATCAGGAAAAAGGTTGGTTAAAGACTTTTTTTGGTTGGTTGGTTGATTTTGTTGCTTCTCTGTTTTTTTTTTAGCACAGGTACAGCAACAGTAGGAAAACCTGGCAAATTTAGGTAAGACTAATGGTGTACTGCTTCACCTAGCTGATTCACTCTCCCCTGCGGGGGTCATATCTTGGTTCTTCCTTTCTTGCAAACATAATAGTGCAATGGTAAGGCAAGCAAAATTAAAAACAACTTTGTTATATTGTCCAGTCAGAGCAAAGATCAGACATTTTCCCCAAAGCAATGGTGATTTTTCCTTAGCTGCCAGGAAATGCTGCCCAAGTGAAATCTGTTTCGAACAGATGAGAGAGTCTGGTAAGGAGGCAATAGATCATTTGTCAGTTCACACGTGTTTAAGGAGAGATACCAGCTTTTGCAACCAAGAAGGAAGAACAGAGAATAGGGAAAAAAGAGAAAAAAACCAAAAGACTGATGTTTGAAAAAACCCAACATGACAGAACTGAGGCAGATAAACTGGGAGAATTCAGATCTGGAGGGAAGCATCAGAGACTGAGAAGACAGGACAGGTGGTAAAAGCCGTGGAAAGGGAAGAAAAAAATAATTATCTGTGCTTCAGTTACAGGGTGATATCTAGTGAAGGCAGCGGGTAGTTAACAGCATTAGATCACACTTGACCCACCTGCATGGGATCCTTTTATTTAAAAAAAAAAATGTATTTGTTTACATTTTTATGTCTTTCTGTCTACAAAATTTCAGGGCTGGGGTCTTGCTGTCCTTTGAGGTTGCACAGTGCACGTGCAGAGGAGCAACACTGAGACCCCCTGAGCTCTGTAAGGCATAGCCTGGAGGTACAGCCTTTGTAAAGCTGTTTGCAGAGCACCTTCCGTGGCAGCTCCAAGACAGAAACAGCCTCCCTCATTTTGGAAGGGCACCTCTGACAGCACATTGCTGAGGTGATACAAGGGCAGAGGAGGTCAAAGATTTGCTTCTGGGCAGAGGCTCAGCTTCTGTAAACCTGAGGAACATTGGACTACGTGGCTAGCAAGACAGCAGAGGGCACACTGCAATCACTGCAGGTATGTGTTGGCCAGGGAGCAGCCTGTGGTTAGATCCCTCAGTAAGTATGCACAGATGTCTCCTGATGTACCTGCTGTTCAGGGAAGAAGATGACTCTGTCACCCAGAGAAGACAGATATCAACCCACAAAAAAGGGGAGGGAAGAGAAAGGGAAATGGGGAGTGGGCATGTCCTAGCTGAGGTGACAGCACACGGGAGGGCAGAGACCAGGTATGGAACTCCTGAAGAACAACTGATGTGAAGGGGTCACTTGGGGTTTCACTGCAACGAAAGGGACAATCTGAAATAACCTTCCATGTCCTGACAGTTAAAAGCATTTCAACTTGGCAGCTATCCCATCTTCCAAAGCAATACAAACCCCCTCAAAACTAACAGCAACAACAAACACCCACGCTATGGTATTAGATGGATACTCACCAAAAACAACAGTGGGGCTGGAGCCTTTACCGATAGGGAGTGATGGCCTCTGCAAACAGACGTGCAGGAGGAGAGGACTGTGCTGGCAGCACATGGCACCTGGGACATGGGCAGCAGATGGGTGGTCGCTGCTCAGCCACTCCTGGTGACAGGGTGACCCAGGCTTGTCTTTTCAGTCTGATTCCTTCATTCCTGCCCTGCTCAAGTCCTTCCTGTGTCCAGGAATGGTTTCTCATCCCAGTCCTGTTTCTCCAGCCACTGCCTCCACTCCTCAGAATCTACTCACTTTCTCCACTCAGCCCACAAAGCACCAGCCTACCTCCAGCTTTGAGGCTCAGTCTCTCTCCTCTTCTCCCCAGCATTCCCCCAAATATCCATCTCTCACTTCCAGTCTCCCTCCTCTGGCTTCTTGTCCAGTCGCCCTCCCTTGCTAGTCTCTTTCCTCCGGTTCTCCAGAGTCCCTTCACCCCAGCTGCTTCTGTATCTCACCTCTTCCAGTCTGATTTCCTCCAGTCGTCCAGATCCTACTATTTCTGTCCAACATACCCCTGGCCACCCTTTCCTACCCACTGTCACTGCCTTCTCCAGATTTTAGCCCCAGCAGCCTTCTCCCAGTACAACTCCTTTTATTCCCATCTCATCCTTGCCACTCAATTCTGCATTGCAGGTAAATGCCCTTCCTTCTCCAAGCTGCTTGACCAACTGTCAAAAGCATCATCAGGGCACAGGAACAGCAGGCACTTTGCCTTCAGCTCTGAGTCCACCAGGAAAACTTGTCTACCCTGTGAAGAGGCTCTTGCTGCTATCTTCACCCACCTTATGAAGAACAGAACTGGTAACCATACACCCGCCCAGGGTGCAGAAGTGTGCAGCTCTTCTCAGTGGACTTAATCAATGTGATGACATGGAGATATGGACATTCCGTTTCTCTTCAGACACAGCTCCATTTTACTTTCTCATGGCTGATGACCTCACTTATGTGTGGAATGTAACAAAACAAAGCCCTCTCAAGACAGCTAGCATTGTATCCTTGGGAAAAGCAATAGATTATCTGTGGAGAAATGTAAATTCTCGGGTCATTTCCTGATGAGAAATGAGAAAGGCTGCAAAACCTGGTGGCTGCAGTCTTGTGTTCCTAATGACAGTACTTAACATTAAATGACCTTCCTGATGGACAGACAAGGTTGTACCAAAGCTTCTCATCCTTTCACATCCCTGTAGAGTGCATAAAACACAAGCTAAAGCCATTTGTTTCCCATCCCACACTGCTGGCAAGGCTGATCACAGTAAAATACAGGCAGAAGGAAGTGGACTAGAAGGGGAAGGATGAGTACAGCAGGAGGAAGAAAAAAAGTTGTGGCTAAAATTTTTGGCCCAAATTGGAACAAGGGAAAAGAAGAGAAGGAGGGGACTGGTACTTCGGGGGAACATACTGGACTCCATCTGAGAAATAACTGCTAGTTCTCCACCGTAACAGCCTTTTGGAGCATATTCCGCAAAAGAAAAAAACATCCCAGCAGGCACAATTTTTTCTTTCCTTAGAAATCTGACTGTTGGTAGAGCCAACAAGACAACCCCTCTTTTACAGCAGCTCCCAGCTGCCAAACATCACCGTTTGTTTGCACTGAAATTTTCCATTCTTGCTCTCTGTCTCAGACATATATTTCCTTTTAAGTTCTTACAGAAATAGCATCCTTACTTTCTGAAAAGGGGCTTGGGAAAAGAACAGTTTTAACAGTGCAGACTTGTTTTTCCAACCATTCCACAAAGGAATAGAAATCCAGGCAGCTGAAGGAAGGACTTTAGGTTAGAGAGAGGAGCCTTCTCCTTAATTTTTTTCCTTTCACATTCTCAGCTGACCATGCCAGACCCCTCAGGAAACCGTTTG
Source organism: Chaetura pelagica (assembly GCF_000747805.2). Taxonomy (NCBI): domain Eukaryota; kingdom Metazoa; phylum Chordata; class Aves; order Apodiformes; family Apodidae; genus Chaetura; species Chaetura pelagica. Next base: position 158,995 of record NW_009951936.1, read on the forward strand.
GATTTATCAGCACAAATACCAGTCTTCTGGTGTGACAGCTAACTCGTTGCTATGGCTAATCCTAGAAATAACTAGTGGACCCTGGCTGAAAGCTGTGGATCTTGATTGCCTTGACTTTACAGAAGAGTTCACGCTCCTAAATCTTGGCAGTCTGGTACATTCCTTAAGAGAAAAGAAAGAAGCTCCTCCCCCATCCTTTTCTGACTTTCTCTTTTTCTTTTGAGACTTGTAGTGCTGCAGCAAGACTCTGACACTTGGCAGGGCACATAAGGCAGAGAAAGACAACCTTTTTTTTTTTTTTTAAATGCGGTCTCATGAAAATCTGTTCAGATTTGGGTTGGAGTACAAAATGTCACAAATTTCCATTTCCCATCTGTGACTGGCATAACACAGCTTGTGGTTCTGGCTGTTTGCCACAGCTCCCTGACAGTTTTACTGCCATGTGCAAGTACAGGCCCTGTGTCCCACTCTACCACTTTCCAGAGAGCTCTGGTCCAGCTGATCTATTGCCAGCAGAGAAGATGTGGCCAAATGTGATACAGGAAAACTCTTTGATGGCTGCTGTCCAGGTGCATGTGTGTTTCTCTCCTACTTAAAGGAAGTGTTAGGTTACTAGAACATTGGTCCATAGTATCCCTGTAGCCAGCACAGGGAGGTGGGGACTGGATGGGTGGACTACAAAGGAGGTGAAAAACAGGCTGGACAGGTGAGATCCAAGTGTAGAGGTCAGCATTTCAAAGTCCTATAGGAAGCCAGTTACCATTAACATTCCTCAGGGGATGAATACTGGGACTAATGCCATTTAGCATCCTCATCTAGAGGAGGAAAAGGAGGCAGAGAACACCTTAGGGAGCTCACAGATGATAGCAAACTCGGAGAAGCAGAGGGCAGAGCTGGAGGGCAGCGCTGCCATTCAGAAGGACCTAAATAAGCTGCAGATCTGGGCTGGCAGAAACCTTGTGAAGTTCAGCAAAGACAAATGTACAGTTTTGCACTACCTGCAAAGCTCCCATTCCCAGTGCAGGCTGGCTGCTGACTGTCTAGAAAACAGCTTTGCAGAAAAAGGCCTTAAGCTCCCAGAAGACTACTACTTGAACAAGACTCAGAAGTGCACCTCAGCAGCTATGTAGGCCAAATGCACACTGGACTGCAGAAGCACAAGAGCAACCTTAAGGAAGGGATTCTTTCCCTTCATTCAACATTAATGAGGCTGCATCTAGGGCACTGTTTCCAGTTTTGGTCTTCCCAGGGCATGACTGATATTGATATACTAAATGGGATCCACCAAGGAGATCAGGGACCTGAAACACAATGTACAGGGAGAAGCTGAGGGGCCTAGGTTTGTTCATTCTGGGTAAGATAAGGTTTGGGGGGAGATAATTGCTGTCTTTGACTAAAGGGAGGGTAATGAGGCAGTCAGGGTCTTCATAGAGGTACAGGCTGAAAGGCTGAGAGGTGATGGGTATAAATTGCAGCAAAGGAAATTCCAAGTATACCTAACAAAAAAAAATCCCAAGGAAATTTTTTTGGCAGGGTAAGGTGGTTCAACACTGGAGTAGGTTCCTAGAGAGACTGGGAAATGTCCTCCCTTGGAGATTTTAGGACTCATCTGGACCCAAGCAACCTTATCTAGCTTTATAATTAGCCCTGCTGGGAGTGGGGGATTAGATTAGAGATCTCCAGAGGTCTCCTCCCACCCACATTGTTCTCTGACTGAATACATGCAACTGTTGGACCTCTCAAACAACAGGACTGAGATTTGCTTAAACAGCCAGAGTTTCATAGCTGAGGTTTGGCCAGAGTGTGGCACTGGCATATGACTACAGTTGGCTGACCCATAACTCAAAGCCACAAAACTTTACTCAGCTCCCGCTGTCTTCAGCTTTCAGCTTGTACTTGATTAAAGCACCTTGATTTGCAGAAAGTAAATACAGAGAATTCATTCATTCTGCTCCTACTTCGTGCTGCGTCCTGGGCCAGTGCTGCACTGCCCTGCTGTGAGCAAACTTGGTCACTGGGTCTCACAACAAAGCTTGCCTGAAGGGAGATGAACAGAGGCACTTCATGGTGTATAACCTGGGGTGGTAAGTGCGTATTCCCAGACTCATCCCCCTTGTGTGACACTGGTCCAGAGGAGGACCACAAAAATGATCCGAAGCACCTCTCCTATGAAGACAGGCTGAGGGAGTTGGGGTTGTTCAGCCTGGAGAAGAGAAGGCTCAATTATTGCTGCCTTTCAATACTTAAAGGAGGCTTGTAAGAAAGATGGGAACAGATTTTTTAGCAGGGTCTGTAGCAATGTGATAAGGACTGATGGTTTTAAACGAAAATAAGGTAGATTTAGACTAGATGTAAGGAAGACATTTTTTACAATGGTGATGAAACACTGGAACAGGTTGCCCAGAGAGGTGGTAGAAGCCACATCCCTGGAAACATTCCATGTCAGGTTGGATGGTGCTCGGAGCAACCTGATCTTGTTAAAGATGTTCCTCCTCACAGCAGGGGGGTTGGACTAGATGACCTTTAAAGACCCCTTCCAATCCAAACCATTCTATGATTCTGGGGATGTGGACCACCAATTCAGTCCCCTAGAACTACTAAATCTGAGCTCTCCCAGTGAAGTAACCCCACTGTCTGGGAGCTCAGCCTGTAGATACTTCTTGGCTAAACCATTCAAAGACAGTGCAGCAGGACTGAAAGCAATGTAAATTTCACAAAGGTATCCCTTAATCTCTTAAACCGCTCACATTCCTCAAGGTCCTAAAATACTCAAATTACAGGCCTTTGAAAACAACAAAAGCCCCTTGAGACAGGTGATGTTTTTGGTGAGCCTGGCACTGCAGGATAGGCCAGAACCCACGTGTCTTTTGCAAATGCTTATTGGATGTGATGGAGGTTAGCCTGCCTTTAAAATAAATTCTCTTTTCTCTTCCCCATATGCTCAGGTTGGAGATCAGAATCATACAGTCCTGCTGGCCATCTTCCTCCCTTTGCAAAGTGTTTGCATTTCTCTCAAGAGAGAGAGAAAGAGCGAGCAAGAGAGAGAGACAGAGAGGTAAAGAAGGGTGAGAGAGATAGAGATATATATAGACATATATAGATAGGAAGAGATAGAGAGAGAGGGAGAGAGAAAAAGAAAGAGAAAGAGAGAGAGAGAGAGAAATAACTAGAGAGAGGGAGAGAGAGAGATAGGCTGAAAATTAGATCACAGTCAGAATCAATACAAAATACCATTTGGTGTTCAATGGGAGAAAAAACCCTTATTTCTGAATCCTATTGCAGATGAAGAGCTTTTCTCGTTTCAGCACTTGTTTGTCCCTTTGTGGAGGTGTGGGAAATTTGGGAGCTTCATGTTCAGCTTTCAAAGAAAAAGAAGAGCTCGTCTCCTAGTCTTTGGTTCTAGCTGGGGCATAGTTGCCATTTTTTGGTCTGAAACCACACTTTTGGTATCATATCAAACATGAAAAGACTTGCATTGTCTCAACATTTGCCCAATGGCTCAGTTCATCTCCACACACAAACATGTGCACGCTCAAGAAGAAAAAGGATCCCAGAATAATTTCCTAAGTCTCTCTTAAAACTCACCTCCCCATTCTTACACCCCATCTACAAACAAAAAGAAGCTCAGAACATGACATATGCTGCCATTTGACAGAGCACTGGAACAGGCTGCCCAGAGAGGCTGTGGAGTCTCCTTCACTGGAGACATTCAAACCCACCTGGACACGTTCCTGTGTGATGTGCTCTGGGTGACCCTGCTCTGGCAGGGGGGTTGGACTAGATGATCTTTCGAGGTCCCTTCCAACTCCTAAGATTCTGTGATTCTGTGTGATTCTGTGATTCAAATAAGGCACAGTTGGCTGAGGTAGTGGACAGAAGAGCAATGCCTTGCCATTGCATTTAAAGTCTGCTGTGTCATATAGTGAGCACATGCCTTGTGGTGTAAATGGTCTCCCTGCTGGTGGCAACATTTCTAAGGCCAGCTCAGAAGTTGTAGGTGATAACGAGTATTAATGGTGCAACAACTCTGTGCATGTCTCTGTTGGTAGCTCCATCCCAGCCCTTCATAGCACCCAAACACAACACATTAATCACATAGACAGCAACTTGACATCCCAGGGACTTATCCGGAACCAGATCACCCCACTGGCCTTGTCTGAAGAACTGGAGACATCCTTGTACACTGAGTGAACACTGCTTTCATGGGATTTGACACAGTACATGAAAATTTGCTAATGGAATAGCTAAATAAAACCTACCTTCTAACAGTAATTCACAATAAGCAGGCCGTGGTATCTCTTCTACTGAGGGCATCAGTTGCCAGTTGCTGCCGAGAACATTAACCATGATTCACTCCTGCAGTACTGTTTCTGTTTGAGCAACAATGTCCTATATTTCCTTCTACCCGTGCTTCCACACCATGTCTAAAAATTATGTTTTCTGCTGCTTTTTGTCTATAAAGCACTATAGCAAAATGCCTTTTACCCATCTTTTCTCTGTATCCATTTTGACAGGAATCACTGCTTCTCCTTATGTTTCAGCTTCAGTCTTTTCCCTGCAGACGAATGTTTTTCTCATTACAAAAGTCTCTGGTAGCTAAGGGAGCTTGTTATTCTTGTGCAGGTCACTCTGCTTTCTTTGGTTCTTTTTAAAACCCCAGCACATCCCACTCTCTGCTTCTCTTGCTATTTCTGATAATTTATTTGTAGACACTGTTAAGTGTTGGGTTATCACTGTGTAACCCTTCCACAAACTCTTCTTCCCCTTTTTTTCCTGTTCTGTAAGACATGTAAAGACAGAAGACATTCTAGAATAACTTTTCTTCCCCTGATTATTTTTTTCCCTTTCAATTTGAAGCTTTCTAGTTTTAGAATGATGTGGTAATGACTCGGTGGTACAGGAGCATGGGGCTTGTGAAGAACATCTCTTAGGGCACTACAAATGGCTTGCACTGTTAAACTGTGGTCCAGTACGTGCCAGAGAAAACTCTGATATACAAACAATGGCAGCCAACTGCTTTTCTAGGAATTTACTTTTGCAGCATTGACTGCATATGCTACCAGAGCTCCTACTTTAGCTGCCTGAAGTGATGTTTTCCTTACCTTTGCTGATTTAGTCTGATTTCATAGCAACTGCTTTGGAGGCATCATTCAAGGTTTCCTCACCAGTACCCCTTCTTAGTCTTCCTCATTTATACTCTCCCCGTTTGTAAGCTGTGCATTTATGCAGCTAATGGTATAAATCTTGATAGGTACATCAATATTCCTTGTGCGGTTGCTGACTTCTAGAGGGAAGTTGCTGTTCATTAGCCGCTTTCTTTATTTTGAATCAAATCTGATGCCTCCACTTTCTGCAGCGTGGACAAAATAATTTAGTTCCTCTATGTGGATTTGCATTTTGCTGTGACTCAGTTTCAGGCTGCACTCTCAACTGCTTGTAGGTAATGTTATTAGGTTTTTTGGTCATGTTTTCCTCTGGGCCCATCATGCATAAGAATGTCATCAAGAGTAACTCCAGCTCTTCACTGGCTTTGTGCTATTTCATTAATCTTTTGGGACATATCTCCAGGACAGGCAGTTTTTTAAGAAGCAGCCACTTGAAATTCTGTCTTCTTGAAGTCATTAATATCCTGATTTCTTGGCCCAGCCTGGACTGCTGGAGTCCAGATTGAGCACTTAGTACATGGAGTATATTTGCTATAGAGAGCAGATAGATGATCTCATCTTGGGTGTGAAGAGAACAGTTTTTTTCTCTTGCAGCTTTCTTTGTGTCTCAATAGTCTATGCAGCTACAGATTATACTGATGTTTCTCTCTTTCC
>NW_009951936.1:165441-181593 GCF_000747805.2 Chaetura pelagica
TTTCCCTGTGATTATTGTGCAAAATCCTTCCAGTGCTTCCTCCATTCACTCAATTGTCTTCTAGCTGCAGTGCAGCCTCTGCTCCTTGGTCCTTCCCAAGTCTTGCTGGTGGTGGATGCCACCATGTGTGTGCCTCTGGGTTCATAATTTTAGGCAGCTACTGCTCTCTTGCAGGGAGGGGTTGTGCTGGTGAGGGAGCCTGGGGAGGTCATCCTCAACAATTCCTGCCTATTCACTGCTGGACCAGTGGTCCCGCCCCAGGCTGGCAGCCGCAATAAAAGAACAGCAGGGAGCAGTAGAGACCAAACTGGTGAGAAAAGCCTAAGGTTCAGCCAGGGAACCGAGGCACCCAAGGCAGGGCAAAAGGCTCCTACCAGCAGGGTACCAGCCTGGCGTGGACACAGCTGCAGCGCAGCTCGGGCAGGAACCAAGTGTGAGAGAGACATGACTTAAAAGCAGTTCCTGGGCTAAGGAGGAGGAAGTCCCCAGAAAAGCATCTCAGCAGACCTATGCAGGAGATTATCCACAAAGTCTCTTCCAACTCCTTTCTCCTTACCGGCTCTGACCTGCCAGCTGGTCCAGAGCTGCCAGGCAAAATCCTGAAAGGGGGAGGGTGTGCTCAGGGCCCTGGCAAACTCTTCACGAGAAGTGTGTTTGTCACTGCATCCCATCCTTCCAAAACGAATAAAGCATTTAATTTTCTCTACTCTGAGGCAGGCTTTAAGGCTTTTTAAAATCAGTTTTCAGGGACTGAAGGCTTTTGGTCCAAAGACCAGTTTTGCTGACATTTCTCTAGCAGAGATCTGGAGACATTTGACACTGATGTAGATCAGTGTGAAACACTGCATTTCTCTGCTGTGCCAAATGCAGGTCTCTGCATCCTGCCGCTCTCGTGGTGGTGTTCATGGGGTGACTCAGGCTGTGCTTCTCCTTTACACCACCCTAGGGTGATGGCTGGCCTATGAGCAGATGCAGTGTCACCAGCATGCCTCCTAAGCCCCACTTCCAGAGTCAGAGATGCCCTACCACTTTTTCTCCTGCTCTGTGCTGTGTCAGGAAGAGCGCAATGCCTCTGCTGCTGAATTGCTGTCCTCAGAGGTGCTCTGCAGTGACACGAGTGAGGAGGGACAGGTACTTTTCCATCTGCTGGAATGACAAGCTCTCACCTGGACTCCTGAGAGCCAGGTCTGCTTGTTGCTTTGCACACTGCAATGCATCATGCTGACGTCCTGCTGACGTGCCTCTTTTGCCTGATTTGCTTCAAATGCTGGACATCCCTCATGCCCTCTGTGTCCTCCCTCCTATCTCAGCAATGCCTATGGCACTCTGCTGTCCTTGGCTCTCTGTTTTAGGAGGCAACACCACTCTTTGTTCTCCTGAATGCCTGTGCTGTCTTAGACCCCTCTGTTCAAGTGCTAAATGACTCTTAATCACTAATTTTCTTTTTGCCATTTTCTGATTTGACCTGTTAAGACCTTCTCCTTCAGCACACCATTCCTGCCCGTCAAAGCAGAGTTTTCCTTATATAGTAATATATATGTTTCTACATAAGGAAACATCTTCTTCTATAACGTTTCTCATTTAGATACATTTTCCGTAAGAGAACTTCCATATGTGCACTGTTCCCCTCCAGACCCCTGGTCACAGTCTGCTCCCCTCAGGACTCTGCTCTCAACCTTTGCCCTTGCAGACACCCTCTGTTTGTGCTTTCCCATCTATAGGAGCATCCAAGCTCTGCTCCGTTCCAGCCTTGTTCACTCCATGGCAGGGATAAGTGAGAGCAGCCAGGAAAGGGAGTCAGCAAGTCAGGATGGGGTCTGAGTGCAGTAGCAGACATTGCCCTCTGCATCTCTGTTCCTATTTTGTTATGCTCCAGACACCTTCTTTTGCTCTTTGGGGATGTTTAACTGAGGGTTGCCAGTGACCAGAGCCATCCTGCTCCTGCATCTCTCCCCAGCATTGCACAACTGGGCAGCCACCCACCCTGCAAACATTTTCCCAGGTTTAATACCCAGCTGAATAAGTAGGGCTACCTGATTCACCCTGTGTTCTCTTGTTGCAGGTCCAAGCAGAGGAATAAGGAGTGGCCAGAGCCCCCAGGGGAGTAGAGAAGAAGTAGCAGTGCAGCAGTACAGTGGTACAGTACATTGTGGTAGCTAAGTAGGACCACACATGGCATCCCTGAGACCAAGCAGGAACAAGGGAATGCTATTTGGCTCCTTTTAGCAGTCTGATGACTATCACAGATCTTCTGCCTTGCAGAGGGAGGTTCAGACATCCCTCTTTTTGAGTAAAGCTATCAGGGGACCAGCAAATGATGCATTTTAGAGGTAATTATGCTCAGAAGCACAATTAGAAGAAAAAATGTGCCCTCTGGCTCTGCAGGCACGAAGTCCAGTGTCAGCAACAGTAAATACAGGCCCTGAGCCTTAATACAAAGAATAAATAACTGCACCAATGAGGTCTGCTTTTTTCGTGTTCACCAGGGGAAACTCTGCTGGGACACTGCCTTGGCAGGTATGTAAAATGAGTGTAAAGTGAGAGCAGAACAAAGCCCCAGGAGTATTGCTCTTTCTTCAGGAGGGAAGGGCTGTTCAAGAAGAACTCCCTGAAATCAGAGGAAAGTTATTGTATTGTTTGGCACCTGCCCAAAGTGATTTCATTTTCTTTTCAGGATTAAGATGAATTAATAGCCTGAGGGCAGCACTTTCCTTGCCAAAAAAATGCCTTTCTTCTTCCACTACTCCCTGTCTTGTTTTAAATATGAGGGCTTGCAGGTCAGGAGTGAACACCCAGTGAGTATTAGTTGAATTATCAAATGAAAGTGCAGCAATATCATTTTCTTTTGAGCATCACTGAGTTAATTAAAATGTGCTCTCTGAACTTGGCAAATTTCACATTATACATGAGAAAGGTACAGGTCTGTCTATTAAAAAGGCAAACTAAAAATAACCAAAGATACAGCATCAGAATGGCAGCTGTTAAGACTAAGCCACACTAAAAGTTTTTCTGGCAAAACTCTTATCTCTGAGAGTGTCATTTACCCTCAGCCTGCTCTCTGCCCCTGACCAATATAGCAAAGCTGGCAAAAGCCTCCATGTAAATGTGATTATGCTGGCCAGAAAATTATTTTGGCAGGAGAGCTGTGCTTCCTTTGGGGAAAAAACATGACCTGTATGAGCCAAATCAATCCTGCTGACAGTCTTGTGCCCCAGGAGGGAGCAAAACAGCTAGATGGAGCTGGCATTCAAAGTCTGCCAGGAGAGAAGTTTCCAGCCTAGCCCAGCAGACAAGGGTTACCATGCTTCTGCCACCAGCTCATGGCCTCCTGTTTGTCTACTGACAAGTTTTTTCCATCGCAGGACCGGTATCTGTGCAGGTCTCTCATTGTGTATCAATAGGAATCACCAACCCAGACAGCCAGCACATGCAGTGTGACTGCACGGATGTGGGGCAAGAAACCTAGAGTGCCCAATGCCACCAGAGCTTAAGTTAAGCAAAAGTAGCAGCATTTTCAATTCAACATTTCCACATTGACAGAGCCAAAGCAATTTTTCCTTAAGGTTTTGTGCAAAGGACGTTGCAAAGGAAGATGAAGAATAGCACTTCTCTTGAATACCACATCAATAAAAGTCTGTAGACAGAGCAAAGAGATGACTTACCCTTTCTCTCCCTCCCTGAACTCCTTTCTATTGCTTTGCTCTTACAAACTGAGCATGGTTGTTTTGTGTAATGACATCCCAGTATGCAACTTGCCTTCTCTCCACTGCACCTATCACTCTCTGGCAGACTGATAGGAAAATGCAGTCACTTTAGTAATCTCAAAATCCCAGGCAAGACGTTTTCATTCCTACCAGTGTAAATCTCATCTGCTTCAATACATTCATTTGATAGCCTAAGGAAGCCAAATAGCTAGCTGAGAAGTATGTGGGTTGTGAAGGCTGGCTGGCATGTTGTACATCCAATCCAGTTCATAAGCAAAGGCTTTTTTTGTGAGACTACATGGTCTACTTGCTTAAATTCAGTCCTCATTCCTAGTTAGGAGGAACTGGAGGAATCCTTACAAAAGATGCTTAAAGAATCTAGGAGGTGGAATGTTCTTGCAGTAGGTTGTGGCAAAGGCATAGCAAATCTGTGATGAACTATTTTGCCTAGGTTTATGTTAGAGGATACAACATCTGCCTACTTCCAGGAATGGCAGTTACTCCTAACTAGGAAAACAAGCCAGCCCATTGAGAGATACATTTCTTAGACCTCCATGCATGTAGAGCAGAAGGGTGTAAATCTCCTGCCAGTATATTAAGCTGTCCAGAGTGGAGGCAGGACAGCCAGCAGCCCACCACATCCACCCCAGAGGCATTGACAAAAGACATTGGGGCTTTAGCAGCCACAGGGGCAAAGGGGAACTGTTGCTGCACAGACCCTGCACTGCAGACACTGACTGGGATGGCAGCAAGTATCTCTCACTTAGGGCTGAGTGTAAGAGTGTGGACAAGTGTTGACAGTGGGTCTACACCAGGAGTCAGGCAGAGATGCCTTCCTCGTCTTTCAGAGCACAAGCTCCAAGAGATGGATTCTGTACCATGGGCTGTGTACTATACAAGAACTGCACAGCCTAGCTACACCAGCCTGATCTTCTGGAAAGCATCTGTTTGTCCCCAAAGAAATGTTATCTTTCATCTGACCTTGCCTTCACAAAGAGAATAGGAGAATGTGGGAATTTTGCCCATCTACTATGCATTGAGTGAATAACAGAGGAGTGTTTGTCACTTATCTGAGGGCGTCATCTGCAATAGATGCCACTGTCACAGAAACAGCAAGACTTTAGGAGGTGTGTCAAAAGAAGTGTGAGCATTTAGCAGAATCAAGCATTTTCAATGTAAGGAAGATTTCAACAAAAAGGAAGGTAAGCCAATATCCAGCTACAAAATAAAAATGAGGCAAAATATGACTAAGAACGGATAAATATTTTAACCTCTAAAAGCTTCCACAAGGAGAAGAATAGAGGTTTTGCACTGAAATCCCAGAAGGCTCATACTAGGAGCAGATTGGCATAGGTAGACTTTTAAAATGAAAACAAAACAGCTCTTCAAAAGCTTGCTGAAATAACAGGCAGATAATTGCCGTCTTGGGACACCCAGATTTTAAGGTGATGCTTAGCTTGATTGAGGAGCCATCTGGAGGTATGGATGGGCAGAGTGCCACGCTCCTATGGAGGACATCATATCTGATCCTGACAGCCTGGAGCCGCTGGAGGCAAGGGAGAGAATATTGTGGTTGTAGCTGCAACCATGAAACTCATGGCAAAGATACGTGCATCTGAGTTTCTATTGTGCAGGTGGAGATCAAATCACTGGACCCTGCCATGGGCAGGATGTGAAAGAAGCAGCCAGTAATGCCTGTTGTAGGCATGTGAAATACGTGGTAGGCAGTTTCCTGCGTTGGCCCCAGCACTGCCCCTGTTTTGGTGGACAAACGCTGTCACCGCCCCTCTGTGCATGGGAGGGTTGTGCCTCTGGCAGCAGCAGGACTGCCTGGGAGCTGTTGTCCTCACCACTGCTCTAGCCAAGTAATGGCCTACTCCATGCCTGGTTGCATCTATGCTATTAAATAAAACAGGATGAAAGCTTCAAGGACTGAGTGGCATGGCATGAGTAACGTCAAGCCACCTAAGTTCTCCACCAAAACAGTGTGGCTGTGTTCAAACTGCTCTTGCCTGCTGGTATGTCTATAGATCTAGAGATGCTGTTAAACACCAGGAAAGGTGCTACCTATGTTCATACATTACATTCTTCAGAGCCTTAAAAGTGAATCCTTGACTTTATCCCAGAGCTGTCACGGGGTCTCTGATGCGAACAGAAACTGAGACCAGACTCATGGTTAATCAGTTATAATTATTTATAGTTAGTTATAAGTTATAGCTATATATTATTTCTTAATAAAGAAATAAATAGAAACTGTCCCATTACAAGCTCTTATTAAAACAGTGTCCAGGCCTTTTCTAGGGTGGAGCTGGTTGGCACAGTGCAAAACATGGTCAAGGAGCATGCTAATCATTAAGCCATACAGCTGTTTGGATTCACTAGTATAGGCAAAGCCTCTGGTAACACAGCTGGCCAAACCTGGGGCACTTCTGCAGGGGCCCTAACTGAATGCTGGGCAGTGCACTCAGCCAGGGGCAAACCGTGTGCTTGAAAGCAAGCCGTGACAACAAACAGATTTATTTTTCTTGCAACATATTTAAAAGAAAACTAACTTGTCTTAAACCTAAAACATAGGGCTGCGTGCATGCCAACCAGGAACACTTCGCGCAGGAAAGGCATAATAAATATTCCTGGGTGTGATGCCATGAGATCTCCTGGAAGGCCAAAGCTCATTTCATTTATTCTTCTTGTGTAATAGCAAAACCGTATGCCAAGCTCTAGCTGCAAATTGAAGTTTTTCAGCTCCCTCCAGGCCAAGAGAAATGTCCCAGCCTCGTGAACAAAGGGATTGTTTAAGACTGGAAGCAGGCTGGCACATCTAAAGTAAGGAACAGCTCCAATAACATTTCTTTTTCCTTCAAATTTTATCTTTTTTTATCCTATCCTTATTCTGTCAAATTTTATCCCTCCCAGTCAGTGCAGGTTCTTGAAACACAAGAATTGCTTCTGTCATCCTGGGGAGCACTTCTCCTGTCAGAGAGGTGGCAAGCTGCTCATGCAGAGCCACAGAAGAGGTAGACCTTTTGCAGACTCCTTCACCAACCTCTGCTAATGCAGTTCATCTCTTATCTCCATTAAGCCCACCTCTCCAGTACAGAAGCAGATGTGAGGTGGGAGCACGCTGGTACTGCTGAGACTCAGGCCAACAGAACAGCCACATCTTTTACCTTTCCTCCAGCTGAGTGGTCTGCGCAATGGAAGCACATCTCTAACCCCCATCCTGTTACACTGCAAAGGGGAGCCTTAGAAGATGAGTTGCTTTACTCTTAGAGACAATCCATCTGGCTCCCACAAGGTCCCTGTGCTGGAGCCGGCACGAGGCAGAGAAGGGAAATGTTTAGGATGCAAGAGACAGAGAAGTCAAGGTGGGTCCTCTTCCCCTCCTAGGGTTTGCCTGGTAGCTAATAAAAAGCTCATACACAAGTCCAATGGGGACTTTCTGCTGCCAAGCCCTCTTGCAGAAGCCTGGAGGCATCCCCACCACAGCACAGGATGCAATGGAAATCAATACTTGGGTTCATGGGGCAGCCTGGCTTTGCTTTAAAAATAAACCTTCTTTAGTACATTTCTTTATTAACTTTTTCTCCTCTGATCTCCTCTCTCATTTTATTCCCATTCTCATTCTCTCTCATTTCTCTTTTGCTAAAAAACACAATAACTGAGCAAGCCCTTCTTTTTATCCCCCAGACCAGTCATACCCTGCCATCTCCTTCCCTCTGTCTCATCCTGTCCTGCACAACCAGGCAGCAAGAGCTTGGCCAGACCCTGGCCACCCTGCAGGACATGACATACTCCAAACACAGCTGGCTGCACTGCACACACATTTGCCAAAAAAGAGGGGTGAGATGAGTCTGGGGAGATGCAAAAGGCAGTATCAGAGGCTGTGCAGGGCTGTGCAGACCACTGAGGACTGCTCTGGATGTCTAGCACTGTGCATATGAAAAAACACACCTGAATTCATGGCCTTATTGCTATAGTAACTGAACCACATAGTTTTAGTCCTCACACACTGGGAGACTGGTCAGTAATATGCTGTTTCTCTATTACAGATCAACAACTAAGTCACAGCGAGAGCAAATGATTTCCCAAGGATGACAAAAGGAATTTACAGCAGGGCAAGGGACTGAACCTGTTCAGTTCAGTTTCCAGTTCAATCTTTACCTTTTCACAGCTAAAGCAGGTGAAAATGGCCAGGAAGGACTGTGAAGCTTCTTCCAAAAGGTGAGGTTGTTCTTTAAGAGTGAGAAGATGGTACAACATTGAAATCTCTTTTAAATAACATGGATTTAAAACTGTCCAAGATGAAGACTCGTGCATTTTTTTCTTGCCATCTGGCTGTAGGTGATGTGGACAAATGAAGCATAGGACACTACAGAAAATACAGGAGTCTTCACTTGAGGACTGCTATTGTTTACTAAGCCACCTTCTAATACCTCATATACAACAGAATGCCCACCAGTCATTGGTCTGGCACTTAGGGGTGTTTTTTGTGTGGCTGAAGGAAACATTACAAATAAACAAATTACAAAAGGCCAGAAATATCATCCATGTTTCAGACAGAAAAAGCCTCCCAGCAGCAGGCTGCTGCCTGCCCTCCTTCTCTGCATAAAAAAAAGGAGCATCTTCTACAAAACCCTGTTTCTCCATCAGTTGCAAAGACACACAGACTTCGCACATGTTTTTATTCTATGGGGACCAGTGAACCGAGACAGTATTTTAATACCTAGTTATAAAAAATCCCTTTGCAAGTTGAAACTACCTAGGCTAGATACGTGTTTGGGTGGAAAAGGCTGGCTCTAAATCTACCATGAAGTATATAAATAATTGAATGGACTAATATACTGAGTGCATGTGCAAAAAAACCCAACAATCCCAAAACATGAAAAAATATCTATGCAAAACTGAAGGGCAGAATGAAAATTGGCAGTACTCCTTTCTAAGAACTCAGAATCCTTAAAAATTTCTTCCAAATGGAAAGAATTGTTTTTGTTTCTTGTGCAAAAGGAGAACCTGAAAACCCTCTTCCAAATAACCACTGGTTTTTTTTTGTCCTTCTGGTTGCTTACATGATGAATTATGAATTTCCCACTTTTTGTTTTCTTGAATTTTCTACAGGCAACAGAAAAATTAGCATTATTATCACAAACAACAGATAGACAATAGATAATACAATATTAAGCACAAATTTCATTTTTTAAAATACAAGTTATTTGTATTGCTATTAATCTGTTAAAATTATTTTTGCTTGCTTTATGTTAAAAAAGTTTAGCTTAAATGGAAGACAAACAATTAGGGGAATAGATACATTTTCTAGCCTTTCAGTTCAGATCTGACAACATTCATATTTCAGTGCTGAAGCTTCAGCAAAACCTCTACAAAGTTAATGAAAGATTAAGCTTTGCATTCCCACTTGGAAATAAAAATTAAGCAGAAAAAAATATTAAAACAACAATCCAAAGTTTTAGGCTCTTAACATATTTTGGGAAGAAGGAAAAAGCTAATGATTGTGCACTCTCTTCCTGTTTGTGGGACACCTATAATATAAATCTCAATCTATTACTTTATAATTTCAAGCCAATCTTCCCAGGTCCACTGGTTTTAATGAACTGAGCAGCCTGTTATGCATGGAGCTAGAGGAATAATTTCTCAGCCAACAGACCATTGCCCCAGCCTTCCCTGGCAATTATTTAGGTCTGACTGACCATATAGTCTTCTCACACTAGCTGTTTTAATTATTTCAAAGATTGCTATACATACACCTAAGTTTTCCTGGGCTCTCCGCAACAGAACAGCCTAATAGTCACAGAAATACAATATCCAAGCACAAACAGCTCCACTTGATGAGGTACCTTAGCAACCATGGTGATGTGCAAACCTTTTCAGATCACAGAACCACAGAAACACCAAGGTTGGAAAAGACCTTTAAGGTCATGAAGTCCAGCGTATGATCCAACACCACCACATCAGCTAGACCATAGCACTAAGTGCCACATCCAGCCTTTCCTTAAACACATCCAGGTGCCTCCACCACTTCCCTGGGAAGTCCATTCCAATGTGTAATCACCCTCTCCGTGAGGAAGTAACAGATGTTGTTATCAAAATCCATTTGGTCTGGGCTTTCCCTGCAAGCAGCAAAACTCTTATTTTGCTTTCCACCTTCCTCAGAATCTGAATTGACTTAATCTTTCACCATGAACTATGAAAAGCCTCCTAACTGTGCCCTGTGATGGGCTTGTTAACAAAACTCTGAGATAAAGAGCGGGTATCAAAGCATTCAAATGCTGACAACCCTGGCTGTGCACTTAGGACTTGCAATAGCTGAGCTGGGCATCTGGATATGCTCTCAACAAGCTGCTGGAGGACTCCTCCAAAATCTGCTCTCCTAGCTGGTTGATGGTATGTGCCAGGAGAGATGAGGCTCTGGCTATGGCAAGGGAAAGCCTGACTACAGCAGTCAGCCCAACTCACACGGGAGATGCTTGCATGTAAAGGGCAGTACAAACCTAACCGGAGGCCAAACACTGTGGTGTTTGGTCAGGGTGTGCAGATCCTGCCTTGATGCCCATGAACTGGAGATGTGGAAAGGTTTCAAACTTTCTGCCCTGTTCTGCCACCAGAGGGCACAGCTTCCTCCCCTGCCAGGGGAAGTATTAGCCAACAAGGGCAAGGGGCTTCCCTGCTAGAGAAGTTTGATGTCTTTTTCTCCCACCTCTGTATCTGCTTTTCAGCCTCTTGACTGGACCTAAAGCCCTGTCTGAGAAGAAGAACATGTCTGAGAACTTTAGCCAGTCTGAAAGGGAAGGCAGACAGCTGACACTTCATGTGGTTTGGGAGAGCATCAGATATGGCTCCATTCTTTGTGGACCACATTTAGGAGTAGATCCACCAATATGCTTACCTCCTGCTTTAGCTCTACACCATTTGCACCATGCTGGAGGTTTGTGCAGCAACCAGAGCCCTGGCTTGGAGTCAGAGATGCTTCCTGGATCTAATGCTCTGTTTACAATGTCATGAACTGTCCCGTTCTGAGGCAAAGGAGAGATGCCACCCTATGTCTGAAAAGACTTGTTATAGCAGGATAAAGAATGAAGAAAATCCCAGGCAGTAGATCCCCTGCTTTCTCACCCAGAGTTCTTGAATATGGGTTTCTACTTAGAAGGCAGCACTTGGCACCTTGCAGCTTATTTTCTGCTGGAAGTCATAACCCTCTGCCTCATGCCCCAGGACAAACACCCCAAACACCCCACTGTCAGGCTAAGACCGAGGCACAGGTAGGTGAGGCTTGCTGCAGCTCTTGACCTGTGGGAAGCAAGTTGGGTACTGAAACAGATGCTTATTCATCCTTCAGGATGAGCATGGCCATGTCAGAGCCACAGCATGCAGGGCAGGGAGTAATAGGACAGTGACCTTTTGCTGCAAAGACCATTTAGTAAACAGAACATTTTATGTTATTTCTTCTTCAGCAGCTGCTGCCAGCACAGTGTGACAACCAGCATATCCTCTGCTTTGAAGTGACAGCAGAAATCCAAACAAAGCAAACATGGATTGAACCATTTTTGTCTCATTCAATTTTTTACCATAAATAAAATATAGGCTACAATACGGGATGTTACGGTTGCCTTAGGGAAGTCAGAGAAAGGTGAATTCAGGAATGCTGACAGTAAAACAAAGAAGAAATACTGTGTGCATGGTAATTTGCACTAGCCTGAGGCTCAGTCCTACTCAGTTTACAGTGAGGCTTTCCAACAGCCACTGGGAAGCAAAAAAAATGTTAGCTTGCAGCAAAACTGGAGACCTTTTCTCTAACAAATGCATTTCCAAACCAGCATGGGCTTTTTGATCCTGTATGAGGACCCAGGACTAATTTCCCAGATGTATTTCTCACTGATGTGTGTTCATCCAAGAATTGATGCAAATGCATTTCAGGCTGGGAGGTGCTGGCAAGTTGTTTGCTGTTTCTGGTAAGACACATGACTGGTGTCCAAGAGTGGCATCATCAGTTTTTTGCCTTGCTGATTAGAGTAACAAAACTTTCTTTTTAAACATTCGAAGTAAAAAGAAACAGAAACTGAATGAGAGAAACTTATTTGGTTTAGTTTGATGAAGGAAGACTTCCTTTATCCTTAGTTAGTACTAATTTTGATTGTGATGAACAAAATTGTTCAGATGCAAATATGAAGTTATAAATAACTCTAATTTACCATCTATATGAACAAAAGAAAAACAGGGAAACATGATCATACTAAAGCAGTCACTCAATAATAAGGAAGACAAACAGTAAATATTATTTTAATTTTTTTCAGATACAATGGATATGAATTGGAATTTAGCACTTCAGTGGTAAAAACAAATAAAAAAGGCACTCTAAGATGTTGCCATGTCCAAGTGCCAGGTAACAGAGCTGGAAAAGTTTAGCAGCCTATAAGCAGTGCAGCTAGGACATAACAGTTTTCCCAAGCAACCAAGATTGTATTCCCAAGCAAATTATTAGGCTAATAAAAATACCAGGCGATGGAAAGCATCTGCTATATATAAGCAGAAATGTATAGAAATCATCATTTCATGAAGGTTCACCATCAGGCATTGGCAGGTCTTTTATGGGTGTCTCAAACATCCATTTTCATCCTCTCTCCCTGACAAGTTGTCTCTCTACATGCACAAGATGCCTCCAAGGCTCTGGAGCTGCCAGGCAACCAGCCCCGGAGACTCAGAAAAGGAAAGGCAATTATCACCAGCAAAAAGGAGGACAACATGACTGAGAGGTGCCCTTTCCCCCCCCCCCCCAGTTTGTGAAGTCCCCAAAGGATGCACAAAATTTGGGAACTAAAATTGTGTGCTGCAAAAGCACTGCAAAAGACCCAGGCAGGGCCCTGAGGACATGAGGTGCAATACAGCCACTATTAGTCCTCCATTTCAATCTTCAGCCTGGGAGCTGTAGTCCCACCATCAGGAAGAGCAGCAATGAAAACCCATTATATCACCACAGTAAAACCCCTGTGATGTTACCGATGATTTCTTTCAGAAGGCAAATAAAAACATTCACTCTGTCCCCTTCTAAACCTATACAGAATCATAGACAAGTGTGTTGTGTGAACAAGTATTCATAGAAACGTGGAATGGTTTGGGTTGGAAGGCACCTTAAAGATCGTCTAGTTCCAACCACCCTGCCATGGGGAGGGACACCACCCACTAGATCCATCAAGTCCCATCCAACCTGGCCTTGAACACTTTCAGAAAAGGGTCAGCCTCAACTTCCCTTGGCAACATGTTCCACTGTCTCACCACCCTCACACTAAGTAATTTTTTCCTAATATCTAACCTAAATCTCCCCTCTTTCAGTTTGAAATCATTACTCCTTGTTCTATCACTACCTGCTAAAATGTTTGTCCCCTTCTTTCTTATAAGCCACCTTTAAGCACAGAAATGCTGCAATAAGGTCTCCCCAGAGCTTTCTCTTCTCCAAGATGAACAGCCCCAACTCTCAGCCTGTCTTCATAGGAGAGGTGCTCCAGCCCACTGATCATCTTCATGGCCCTCCTCTGGACTTATTCCAACTGGTCCAGGTCCTATATCCTCTAGTTGCAAATTGGCTCTTAGTCTTCTCTGCCAACAGCACAATAGAGATAGTACTAGGGAACTTTGTTCTGGCAGCACTGTGGTTCCACTGCACTGATCTTGGATGATTATGTCTAGTGCTATAAAAGCCTCTATTTGTATTTCCAAATATTAGACAATGTGAGTAATCTGAAACATCCCTGGGCAAAACTTCTGAATTGGGAACTCAGAAAAAGCTGGACTGCTTCCTGACCTTGTGCACTAAGGACCTAGATAACTCAGATGCCAAATCATCTTTCTGCCCAGAATTGTAGCCTGATCTGCTCTAATGGTTCTTTTGCTGTGACCAGAGGGGATCCTCTATTGAGCTTCCCATGGACATATTTTTGCTTCAGCTCTCAGACATTAGGTTATGGCCCCCTTATGACAGCAGGGTCAAGCCTCAAGATGGTTATGTAGCAACCATGATGCTCCAGACATACTGCTAGATTCCTCAGGAAACCAAACATGCCATCTCCATTAACAAGCTTCAGCATATGCAATGTGGTTCACTTATAATTCCCCAAACCATCAATAAAAATGGATTAAAAATAATATTACCACTGTAGAGGCAGGGAAACTGAAGTAGGCAGAAGGGATTTGTCAAGGTCAGTCAAGGATGAAGAGTAAAATCAGGCCTCTCACTTCTTGCTGCTAGATACAACCTATCAGGCTGCAGCTGGTAGTGGTGAAGTATAAATTACTCCTTAATGGATAAGAACTACAGACATCTCTGAGCCTGATTGTCCCACTGATTATGGCAATGGGGGCCATGGGCTGGACCGCACATCACAGGCAAAGCCCATTGTACAGGTTGATGGTAAATCCCTCACGCCTCTTGCCATTCTCCAGCCTGCAGCCAGGCTGCACAGCCCTGCCCTATTGAGAACTCTTCTGCCTTGAAGAAATGGTAAAGAACTCCTGCTCACCCTTTCGTGGCATGGTGTGTTGAGCATGTGCCTTTCAAAGCAGCCCTAAGAATGAGTTTTGACCTCATTATCAGATGGCAAAGGTGTTGTGACATTTAATCAACCACCAAGACTGAGGTCTGGCAGTGTATTTCCTTATCTTTCTAGCCCTCCCTTGCCTTGGCAACCAAACCAAGGAGAGAGAGGTTGCTTTTGTCCTTCCTCCTTTATGCCTTTTTGCCAGGCTAATGCACCAGCTTGTCCTTTCCGGGGAGGAGTCTTCAGCTTCACTGCACTCCTTATGTGACACCAGCCTCCCTTTGCCATTGACACTCACCAGAGTCCTCTGGCCAGGACCCCTCTGGATGAATTGCCAGAGCTCTATCTCAGCTCAGTTTGAGATCTTATGTATTCAGTGTCACCTACAGTAGAGGGAAGGCTTTGTCTTAGTAAGGCTCTTTTCATTTTTTTCCCTAAATTATTTTCTTTGGGAGAGTTAAACAGTGGCTGAAAAGAACTCTATTACAACCCCAATACAAGATACTTATATTAACACTGCACACAGAAGCAATAGGAAGATCATCTGGGAGTGATGGCACTGTAGCTTCTTTAAAGTAAAGTACTTCTACCAAAGTAGTTGGTTTTGTGGCAACACCTATTGTCACCTGCAGAAAGTGGCTCAGGATCAAGAATGAAGGTGTAGACAGGATTAAGAATGAAAGTGTAGAAGCATTACTAATCACAGCTGCAGTCTGGCCAGTGCTTCTATTAAAACCTTCATTTTTTCCCTGTAGGAATTTTTCTTTGGGCTGAAACACAGCATACTAGCAGAATTACTATTGATCCTTATTACTTTCACTGCTGCAGCCAAGACACATCTTGCAAATATATATTAAGTTTTGAATTAGACCAGAGATCTCTTTCTTTTTCAGCCCTTCCACTATTTTACTAGTTTAAGACTGCGTTGCTCAAACCCCCTTCCCCATTCAGCCATGCATAATTGTTGACTACCTAATGCAAAATTATTCTAGAGCTTAATAAAGAGCAACAGTTTTGCTACAAGATGTTTGATATCACCTACAGGAGTAGAGTTCATTGTAACTCTCTTTTTGGTCTCTGCAGGGCAGTGTGAACCCCTACAGAAAGATCTCCTTTTCCAGAAAACAGTTTTGCTGCATCACTGCTGTTCACCTCCTGCTTTCTACAGACTCTTGCATATTTCTTTTTGGGAAATGCAGCTGAAGTTTCATATCAATAATAAGACTCTGAAGCAGGACTCCAGCATGCTCCAACAAACATAACCAGACTGCAGCACACCTACCAGACCAGCCTAGGAAGAGTCTCAGGAGGCTTTGATGATTAGTGCAGGAAGGAGCAACCTAGTTACTTTGTTAAGTGAAGCACCAGCTAGGATGGTTTGCGGTTTCCCATTTCTTTCTGTTGCTCAAAAACGGAACCAGGGACGTTGCTGGGACCCAACATTTTCTGGATGCCTCATGCTACTCTACCTTTGCTATCCTCAGGGACACAGGGCAGCAGGAAACTCTACCTTTGCTATCCTCAGGGACACAGTGCAGAAGGAATTGATTCAAGGAAGCATGGAGAACTGAGAGCTTTCACTGAAAGGAATTTACTCTTATTTTTATCACAATGGTATTTCTGGGTTTGATGAAAAAATGTATTCAGAATAAAAAAACCTGAATTGTGTTTTTCTCCTGTACCCCTCTCACTTTCCCCTCTTGTTTATTCCTGTTTTACTTAGCGACTGGTATAAAGAGAAAAGGAGATGAAAAATCAACAAAGAATGTTATGTTTTTTAATAGGAGGGAGAGAGGGTCTGTCCTGGTTTAAGCCAGGATGAAGCCAATTTTTCTTCTTACTGATTTTTTTTTTCCTTCAGTAAGCTTTCTTTTAACTAGCAACAGTGTGTTCTGCTAGGCTGATAA
>NW_009951936.1:181982-189164 GCF_000747805.2 Chaetura pelagica
CCAGCCAAGTCTCTCTTTCTCTCTCTCCTTCCCTACTTGGGTGGGGGGGGGAGGGGATCGAGAGCATTGTTGTCGGACCTGAGTCAAACGGTGATAGGGTCCTTCTGCTTCTGCCAAACAAAAAAGAAATGTTGCATCAAAACAGAAGAACTGCAAAAGTGGTTGTTGTGGTAAATTTTGTCAGACTATTTTTATTAGTATTTTTATCACCATTATCATTAACCCACTATGCTTTCACCTTTTCTGCATCACATCTTCATCTTTCACTGTTACAGACCACAACCAACAAGCAACTCACAAGCAAGAAATCCATTATTTGCCAGAAGTCACCTTGCAATATCTATGCTCTGGTGTTCTTACTATGGGAGATCTCAACCAATCCCTGACTTTTCCTTTCCTCCAGGAACAAAGTATCAGCCAAGGACAAACCAATACTAACAGCATTGTCAGCCCTAAACTGCTAGGGACATCCCACTGCAGGAAGCTGTGCTGCATGCCACGCCCATGGTCTTCTTAGGACCAAAGGCCAGTACCCTCTATGGGAAACTCAGTACTGATCAAAGCTGTGGCTGTGTAGACTCTAGGACCAAGAAATACTTCTACGCATTTGGTACAGAGCAAGATCAAGATCACACTGTGACAGCTTCTCCCTCCAAAAGGGCCGAGGGAGTATCACATCTTGCATTTGTGTACCTGTGCATCATGCACAGGGCATCTATAAAGTCTGTATGAGCAGTTTGCTGCTACATGATCAGCAGGCCAGAAGAATTCGTCCCAAATCTTTTCACATATCTAGATGTAGCTGGACAGGTTCACTCAGTGTTTGATAAAGCTGGTGCCAGATGCAATACAGGTCCACTCTGAAAAGACAGAGATGCTGGTATTTGGAAGAGGTTGTGCTGTGAGAAAATACAATAAAAATCCATCAGCTGTCAAGTGAAGGTATTTGCTTGAGTACTAATAGAGGTGGAAGGGCACAGCCAGAGATAACTCTGCTCTGAGACAGCTCTGCAGGCCCAAAGGACTGTTTCCATCATGCCTGACAAAAGGACAGCATTGCTGCCAGGAACAGATCTCACTCATGTGACCCATCTGAAAAAAATATGTCTGAAAACAAGGTAATCAAAGGTTTCAGGTTCATAGTTTCACAGATTTTAAATCATACGCAGGAGATTTTTAAGATTAGGGGCTCAGTTGTCCTGCTTTGTCCAAGCTCTTTCTACAGCAAAGTAAAACAAGGAACAGTCAGGGAGTTGATGTAGTCCCACAAGGAAAAGTTAAGGGATGGAAAATGGGGTCTTGGTCTTCGCTGGAGAGGAGTTATACAACTGTAAAGAAAAAGCACTTTGGTGACTGTTGTGCAGAGCAGTGATTGTATTTCAAATTTTCATTTGGATTTGAGACAAACCGATTTTGGCATATTAGCTTCTCCTGTGGGTATGTCCCAGACATTCTCACTCTTTGGTGGGGTAAACTATGCTGAAAAGAATTAATCAGGTTAAACATTGAGTCACTGCTGTTGTTCCCTGTGCTGATGGGTGTGTTCCGTCCCCAGGGAAATAATGGAGAAATGCAACTTCCATATTAATGGATCCAAAGAAGATGTGGAAGCCAGCTGTGGAAGACTAATACAGACATAACAGCACTTGGCTTTGCCATTTCCCTTGGACTCATTCAGTTTGTGACTGGGTGCTGTGGTCAGATCTGGTCACTGCAGTGACCAGTGGACCATGTCATGTACACCCTGCAGCAGCTTGCAGCAAGATCAATGCAGCAACAAAAGGTGGAGATACCATGCCTATGCCTGAGCAAAGACAAACTCACTTCTGACAGTACAACAACAAAGAAAGGAAGAATTAACCAAGCAAGGCATTACAACAGAGATGGATGGGTTCTTCTCCATAGCCTTCACCATGTCACTGGTCTGTAAACTAGAAGGCTAGTTGCAGAAACTGAGTTCCATCAGCCCTCGTGAGCTGAGGAGAATCAGTAAATACTATGATAGCTGCTTGCACTTCCCTCAGCTTCAGGCCACAAGAAGACTAATGTAAATTAAAGCAAAGAACATGAACACCCTTCTCCAAATGTGCCGTGTGTAGGTTGCTTGACATAGACGTCAACAGGGAACAGAGAGCAGAGTGCCACAAGGCTGGCTATCGCTATTTGCTAAGCATTTTGCAAATGGTTGCCACCATGACTGGAGCTTCTTGCGAAGACGCTTGGAAGAGAGTGAGTGAGATAGCAGAGAGAAGACTGAGCAGCAAGTGAATGCAGCAGAGGAAGCCCAAGTATGCTCAAAGAATACAGAGCCCCTCTGCAGTGGTGGGAGTGTGGGAGGAGAGGGTTGGGTAGAGGAAAAACATCTGCGGGTGAGTAGGGGGGAAGCAGATGCATGTAAGGGGATGGAATGAGGACTAGTAGGAGAGAGGGGAAGGTACTGTCTAAAGGGCCCTGCAGGGGCATCAGAGGCAGAAACCTTTCCTATAGGAGTTGCAAATCACAGTTATATTGGCTGGATAAGGAGGGCATGCCACTGTAAACAGAAGTGGTTTACCCAAAAAGAAAACCTCTCTGCTAAGAGGTTATCTAGAGAAGCATGGAAACATCCATTTAGGAGGCAAATTTTAACCTTGACAGCTGCCTTACCCAGTCTTCCCAACAAGATAGAAGAGACCTGATGGATATAGAGTTCTGCAGTGCTAAGGGATACTTCTTCTTTAGTTATTGTTCCTGAATTGTACAATGATAACAAGAGCGCAAGAAAAGTGCTGCTCTGCGATTCCACCTCTATAGGTCTGAAGTTTAAGCTTTTAGTATTGCCATGATGGTTTTTTAAACATTGAAATACCCAGGCTGGACACCATATATCTCTCCCACTAGCTGGCATTCTGCAGCAACAGCCTCATTTGTATTCCGTCTTTTACTTGAGAAAAAAACAACCCACTCTGCATTGCCACAACTAAGTACTTCCCCACTGCGATACAGAGATTGTGAAACAGTCACACTAAACTCAACATGTTCCTGCTAACATATTTTATTCATACTGATGGTCTCCTTCACAGTGTGTTCCCAAAGACTTACTTCAAAATTTAAGCTCCAGATTATAAAAAATATATATAAAGCAAAACAAAGTGAGTACCTTTTTCTACATAGTCGTACAATGGAACTGCCTCTCCTCACACTGATTTTGTTTGTGAAAGGAAATCCAGTTAAACCCATGCAGCTTCAAGTAAGGTGTTGCAGGGAATCTGACAGCATTGTGGGCCAGAGCCATTTTTTGCAGGGCTTTCCTTTGCTGTCAGCAAGTTCGCGGTTTCACCTATGGGTCTGGGCAGAATTTACAGAAACATCCTCCAGGTATAATAAAGGCTATGTAACATTTGGCATTCTGACACACATGGGGTGCTCCTGGCACCAGGAAGTAGCTGGGCTAAGCTAGCCTCTTTCCACAGCCCTCAGGGAAAGGTAGAATCTCCACGGTTGGCTCATAGCCTCTCAGGCATGTCTCAGAGTAGGAGCACTCACCATCTGGAGGTTCCTCCATTTTGTCAGAGATTCAGGCAGAGTTCACAGTGGGTATTGCTACTTTTCTGATACTCAGACTAAACAAGGCATATATGTATTTTTTTTTGTGGACAGAGCAAAACACCTCAGGAGAACTGGGAAAAAAGAGACGTCAGCTGCTGGCAGCGATCTGTGTTAGGAGCAGCAGGCCAGAAAAGGTGCCTCCCCTTACTCTATGTGAGATATTTCCTGCAACGCTTGAGTTTCCTCTCTCTGAGTCTTACTGCAACCACTTTTGGAATTTTTACTGGTGCCATTACGAGTTCACCCTTGGTGCCACACACACTCCCTACAATCATGAAGTTGAGCATTGCTCTCTGAGTGACAGTGAGGTCCAGGGATGGCAAGACTGGGCTACCCACAGGGGGAAGAGAGCTGGGAGACAAGGTGATCAGAGCAGGTCCAGTGGCAATAACCATGATCAGCCATAGTCCAGGGATGTGCAGGCTAGGCCAAAGTGACAAGGAAGGTCTGAAATCAAGCTGGGAACTTTTGGAGGTTCAAGGTTAGATGCAACACACACTTGGGAGAGCTCAGGCAAGGCTTAAGGCCAAAGGACCAAGTTTCAAGGCCGCTCCGGGGCCAGTAGGTGATGGAGGGTCCAGAGGGGGCTGGAAGGCGGCAGTGCTTGTGACAATTCACTAGTGGGGGGACAACTAACTAGTGACAGCCATTGCAAGGCGAAACCTAGGAATAACATCACCCCTTGGTTTGTTTAGCATTTCTAAACCTTAGCCAACAGCAGGACTTTATGCTCAGACTTCAGTATTTTAACTGCTACCATACTCTATTCTAAGACCTCCTCCTCTCCCGCTCTGGTACTATTAATAGCCTCTCCTGCAAGGAGCTGGAAGCAAAGGGAGAGCTGAGAAATGCCACAATCAATGCCCTGCAAAGGAGTGGAGCAGAGATGCTCACTGCCAGCTTCTCCTTCTCGCACCAGAGCTTCCCAGGCAGTACTGGCTCCCTGGCTTGGGCAGCTCAGCCACAGCTATAATTCAGTGTGAGTAAAACATTTTTATTTCAGCACCCTGGCTTGGGGAGCTCAGCCACAGCTATAATTTAGTGTGAGTAAAACATTTTTATTTTAGCAGGAAAAGCTGAAACAGCAGAAGGCTTCTTGTCATCATCTCTGGACAAGGCCAGGAGAGGCAGAAATGGTTTGTTTAAAGCCATCCCTCATTATTCCTGGCACTATATGACTCATTAAGTGTCCTAGTTTTGTAACTAACTCCTGCTGAGCTCAACATTTGATACACATTTATGGGTGGCCTGTTGGCTGTAATAACGATTGAACTATTCATAATTCCCCTAACCATGTTAACTCCTTCTTCTGTGTGTCAGTTTTCCTTTAAACAACTGTAAGATAAAGATACTGGGGACTTCAGTTCTCACCGCAGAATGAATTACATTTATCTGGACAATTTATTAGCATAGATATATGCTGTGATTAGAAACACTTGTCCTGAGCCTAGATAAACCATGCTGTGTCCTAGTTATCTTTTACATTGCTTCCCTTCTGTGTCTGCTATGCTTTTTACCATACATTTATCCATGCAGATGGATGCCTGATACCCATTTCTCTCACAAGAAGGTCAACAGCAAGAGCATCTGTATTCATTCACTTGCATGGAACAGGAACACGAACAAAAAGACCTTTCTTGCCCTTAACACATGGTAATTAGAAGTAAGGGATCTCTGTTCAGGAACCTTCTTTTGATATGAGTGATCTCATCAGCTTTAGCCCTGGCTTCCAGCTTTCTTTCTTTGCAAAAGGTCAGAGAGAATTCAAATCAGAGCCCAGCAACAGGTTGACCCAACCTGGCAACTGATGGAAACAGGGAAACCACAAATGCTCAGCACAGGTTTGACAGACACAACTATTTTTCAAGATGACAGCACATTTAACCTGTCTCTTTTGAAAGCATCATGCACAATCACCTCATAGATAGGTAGACAGATCTGTAATTTAGGTTAGTTTTCTTTTCATTCACTTGAAGCATAGAGCCATTTAGCCTGGCCACTTTGAAAATATGTGACTTTGTGTCCACAGTCAAAGAAATTCAGACTGTGTACAGTTCAGAGCATGACTGAGAAGTCACCGACAACATCACAGAGCTCTAAACTGAAGGTCAGTACCTTGGGTTACTTCAAACTCAAGCTGGAATTTATTTGCAGCTTCAAACAAAGAGACTGGCATAAAAACATGGCTGACTTCTGATTTGAAGGAGAATGCTCTCAGAAATTAAACCATGTAGAACAGTATTCAAGATTGCTTTTTACTGGGTCTGGCTAGGATAGAATAATAGAATCACATATACATTTGGTTTGGGAAAGACCTTTAAGATCATCAAGTCTAACTGTTATGCTAACACTGCCAAGTTCAGCACTAGTCCCTGAGCACCACATCTACATATCTTTTAAATACCTCCAGGGATGGTCACTCCACCACTTTCATGGGCAGCTTGTTCCAGTGCTTGATAACCCTTTCAGTGAAGAATTTTTTCCCTAATATCCTATCTAAACCTCCCCTGGCCATTTTCTCTTATTCTATCACTTGTTACTAGGGAGAAGAGACAAACCCCACCTTGCCACAACCTCCTTTCAGGTAGTTGTAGAGAGCAATAAGGTCTCCCCTCAGCCTCCTTTTCTCCAGACTACACCACCCCAGTTCCCTCAAACACCCCCATAAGACTTTTTCTCCAAACTCAATACCAGCTTCATTGTTCTTCTTTGGACAGCCTCCAGAAGCTCGGTGTCTCTGCAGTTAACGTTTCTCAAAAGCAGCCTGTATGGTGCTATGCCTCTCACTGGTGGCTAAAAAAGCATTGCAAAAGAGAAAAGCTATGTTTTGGCTACTGCTGAGCAGTACATGCACAGCACCAAGCCCTTCTCTCCAGCACCCCATCACCAAACTCAAAAGGTCTGTAGGCTGGAGATAGTCAAGAGTTAGGGAGGGGATGTAGCTGGGATAGCTGACCCAGACTTATCAAAAGGATATCCCATACTATTTAATGTCATGCTCAGCAATAAAAGCTGTGGGAAAGCGGGAGGACTGGGGGATATTCTTGGTTATGTAATTTGTTTCCCCAAGCAACCACTATGCACAATGTGGCCCTACTTCCCAGGATGTGGCTGGACATCTGCCTGCTCATGAGAAGTAGTGATTAATTCCTCTTTTTTACTTTGCTTCAGTGTGCAGCTTTTGCTGTTCTTAATAATTATATTTATTTCAACCCATGAGCTTTTCCATCTCATTTTCTGCCCCAGTCCTATTCAGGAGGGAGAGTGAGAGAACGGCTGGGTAAGCATCTGGCAACCAGTCAAGGTCAACCCACCACTGGGTTCTGGACAAGTATTAATTTTCCTGACTGATTCTCTCCATTTTAGTTACCATTGAGCACAAAGAAAACAGACGATGTAAACTTCAAAGGCATTTTCATATGAGAATTGTCAATTTGGTTCAATACTGCCAACCTCAAACAGTCAATAATCGTCAGTCCTGATTAAAAAGAACAAAACCACTTAGGGTCTTACCTTTTAAGTCTTGGCATTTGAGCCCATAAGGATGTAGTTTTCTGATGACTATATTCAAGTTCAAGCCTCTGTCACACTATT
>NW_009951936.1:189240-190909 GCF_000747805.2 Chaetura pelagica
ATGAGCTTCATGATCAGGCTGGCAAAAGCAGCAACAAGAAGGATCTCGTTCATTCTCACAAAATATTTTGCATCAAAGGTCATTTGCAGTTAGCAGCCAGGCTGTGTCAGTCTACCATAGGGTGACCCAGAAGGAGAGGATGAGGCAGGAGATCTGCACAGGAGTCCAGTTTGTCACTGCAGTATCTCTCACAGCCCACAGCAGTTCCTGACAGCAGGAGGGAAAAAAACACACCAAAAAACCCCAAAACAATCACTGATTTCTGTCAAGTGCTTTGACTGCAGTATTTCTGTCTTTGTCCTGCATTGTTTTATGCAAGGTTTAGACACTTACTCTTGGTACCTACAGCTTTTGCTGAAGGGTGGTGTTTTAAAGTTAGAGACATGGCTACTGTGACATGAAGAAAATGCACAAAATCAACTCCGGATGAGTAAAAGCAACAAATTGCAATGCACAGGCTTGAGTGTCAGAGACTACACATCTTTGGATGGGATTGAGTTATTTTCTTATCCCATGAAACAAGTGACATCTCTCAGAAAAGACTCCCTGTGGGGAACTTGATCCTTTGGGAGGGAGGATGAGTTAGTGATTAGAGATGAAATGCAAAGGTGTTTTCAGATTAGCACCTGGTTGCTCAATTTTCTAATACAGTACATTATGCTGTTAATGAAAATGTAGCTCTTCACCTTCTGTTTTTCTCCCAGTAGATTTATTTTTAGCACTGTTTGCATGCCAAGCATGCACACTCACAGCTGTGAGCTGCAAGGAGAGGGAGAAGGCACAGCTTGGACCTGCAAAGAGAAGATGAGAGAGTGGAACAGGGTCAGGACCTGAACATGCTGCCCTTGCCAAGTGACTTCACCACAAAACCATCTTTGCTCCTGCCCACAGGAACTGTCCCACACTATTTAAAACAGACCTCAGGAGCCAGCACATTGGGGCAAAAATATCTGGCTGTTTAAAAGTCCTTTGGGAGGTGCGTGGGATCAATAGTTTTCTGTTCCACTCTGTGATGCACCAAGGGGAAAACACTAACCATTTCCTACTGAGCAGCTAACCCTTCCCAGTGTGCTAATCCAACCTGCCCCCCTGGCTCCTGCTGGGAATTTCTCCATTTCAGGGATGCAAGCGTCATTTATTAAGAAATAAGAGAGAGCAGGAAGGAAAAGCTATTAAAGAAACAGTCTGTGCATGGGCAAGGAAACACAGGCTGCCAATTGCTCAGGAACCTTCAGAGATGAAAGTACCACCTGAGTGCCACATGGCAGTGCTGCTGGTATTTGTATGGCGAGAGGCAATTCTGGAGCTGGAGACAGTCACAGAGCTCACCACATCTGATGATCACGAAATGAGAAAGTAAAGGAAGCAAACTGTTCCATGCAACAGGAGATACAGTCCCAAGCTGAGAGCCCTGGGAAAGAAAGCAACAGGGCATTAAGAGAGGTACTTCCTTGGGAGCTGACTGCAAATGAAGCAGCTGAGGTTTTCACTTGGGATTTGCAGCTGCATGTTTGTGTAGAAAACAAGGGTGGAAAACCCGGAGAAACACTGGAAGAGTTTCTGAGGGGACTGCAAGCTTGTACTTGTGAGAGGGGAAAGTGCTTCCCGCCGTGCTGATGTGCTTGAGGTACATGGACTGCAAGAATATCCAACTCGTATTTTGTCCTGC
>NW_009951936.1:190926-191537 GCF_000747805.2 Chaetura pelagica
TCATTAGCTAGCTGGCCAGACCAAAAGGAGATCATCCACTTTCCAAGTGCTCAGGTAAAAGAATGAAATCGTAAGACAAAAGGCGGTGCTTCTGCTCCATTCTTGTGATGCCAAAGCATCTTAAATAAAGTCACTAACAGTGTTCTGTGTGTGCTCAAGAGCAAACTGCAACCCCTCATCCAACATTACCTGTGTGTGGGGTTACCCCTGTGTAAATGAGGCCGTAATAATAATGGAATCATGGAACGGTTTGGGTTGGAAGAGCTGAGGTCCTAATCTTCCCTGCCAAGTCTCTCTTGCCAACAGACTCCTCAAGTATTTGAATGTTTGAAGCCCCCATCTCAGACATCATTTCTTCCCCCAGCTTTTCTCTGTCACCGCATGCAGACTGGCTCTCTTTCCCCACAACAGATCAAAAAAATCCTTTTACTAACCGTCCCGATTTTAAAACACTCGCCTGGATCCCCGCCGTTTGCCACACACCCAGCGGAAAGGCCCTTCCTCCGGCCTTCACACCTTCCCATCCTCCCAGGCCGATAGCTGCGACGTTACTCACGCAGACACCGCCTCAGTTACCTGCAGGGAGCTGCCAAACCCCCCCACACCACCTC
>NW_009951936.1:192654-222267 GCF_000747805.2 Chaetura pelagica
CATCAGCAGCTCCCGGCATCAGCATCTCCCGGAGCGCGGCCCGGGCGCTGCCGTCCCCATGACCTCGGCGCCCTTGGCGGCCTTTCCCCGGGGACCCTGGGTGTCCTTACTGCTGTTTTCTTCCCAACCCAGGAAGACCCGGCCCTGGTTCGCTGGGCCTACGCCAGGACGCACAATGTGTACCCGACTTTCCGCCCGACCCCCAAGACGTCCTTCCTAGGAGCTGTTTTTGCGATAGGCCCCATCTTCTTCTGGGCTGCGCTCTTCAAATATGACAGGGTGAGTCGGTGGGCACCACGTTGTAAACCCTAGGTCTGCCTGGAGATCTGTTTGGTGAGACCCTCCTGCACCTGGGAATGAGCAATACCATTAAAGTCAGGAAGGAGGAAAGGCTGATACCGAGCTACTATCTCAAAGCCTCATAACTGAGTGCTAAGTCCTGTTGTGCCAGGAGCCCTGCATTGCACCCTTGGGTATGGCCAGCCGTGGATTCCATGGCCGAGATATCTTGCTATCGTGAAGCTCTCTGCAGCACCAACAGTGTGAATTAATTATAAGATACTTTGACGTGCAGTAGTGGTGCTTTCTTAAATAAATAAATAAATAGGGACCTTATGGATGACAGACCTGAATTGCTTGACCTTTTCTCTGATCTCACAAACCAAATGGGGAGGAGGACTTCTACTGATTAAAACGCCTGATCTCAGCTGGATTTTTAAGATTTTGAAAGGTTTGTCCTGCTTGTGTTGTAACTCCTGAAAGGTGTCAGAATCTGAGCAATGGTAGTTCACTCTAGAAATACACAGCTATACCCATACTTAAGAAAATGATAGGTGACTGGCAGACAGTGGCTCTTTTTACTAATCAATTTGTGGCTATTTTAAAACACTTTTATTTCCCTCTTGCACAAAAATGGCATTTTTAGATCAAGTCATAAACTGGGAAGCACAAACATTAATTACTATTTGTAGGGAATTCTGTTTGCTAGGATGAATTAAAAAAAAATTAGAAAATGTGCTGAGTATGTTAATATAAGTGTCTCTGAGAATTCAGCATCTCTGCAGTGTTTTGTCATGCTGGTTTGGTACATGAAACCACACTTGGGCTTAGCCACCAACTGTGGCTTAGCCATGTGAGTGCTTGAAAATAAATCACTGTAAGGGAAATCTGGGCATACTTGCCTGAGAGTGTTTAAGCTGAAGCCTTCAATGTAGTGTCCAGGAAAACTTGTTTTCATTGTTTCCATTATTTTCCATCCTTACTGATGTTTGGGGATTTTGCTTTTGTTTTCTGGTAGTATATAAAGCACAATAACTATTATCCTCTTTGCTCTGAGAACTGTTGCTAGGTCTTGAGCAAGGCTTCTGGTTTTATCCAGCAGAAGTGTGGGGACAAGACGGAATGGGCAGTATCTGCAAATACTGCAACATTATCTGTCAGTAAGGTACACGGCTGCACGGTGAGATGCAAATGGGCTGAAAGTGAACACAGGCACCTTTAGGCAAGTTATTAGGAAGTTTCTTCGTAATTAGATCTCTAAACTGGATTATTCAGCCAGAAGGAGGAGGCAGAAATTAAATGTGTAAATTAACTGATGCACTAGTTTGATGAAAAATGCATCACAGGAGCTGTGCTGGCTCTACACAGGTCTCTGCTGGCCTGTGAGAGTGGGTAAGATGCACAGAGAGGTCGGTCTGAGCATGTCTTAGATGTGTTACTCTTTTTTAAACACAACAGCTGTTACCAGATTTTGTGCTGATAGAGTCATAGGTTTATGCTTACAGAATTTTGGTTGGAAAAGACCCTTAAGATGGAGTGTGGTGTTACCTTCCTACAGCACATGCTGAAACACTAGAACGGCTTTTCGCTTAACCCGGGCTGATTGAACCTTCTTCTCAGACAGGATAATGATGAATGTTCTCTTCCTTCCACAGGATCGTAAAGAGAAGCTTATTCAAGAAGGTAAATATGAGAGACCATTCAGTGTATTTTAAGTTCCTGGAACTGCAGTGCTGTTCGTGGGAGATATAAATAAATGAAGATGTATTGTGTGCTGGCATTTCTCCTTCATGAGAATAAATCTTAATTGCTCTCTGGTTGTCTTGCATCTTTAAAAATTATGGGAAGTGCAAAAATGCAGGAATTTGATATCTAACACAGCTGGATACATAGAGGGAATCGTGAACTCAACCAGTACGTTCCGTTGTTCTGCATACAGAGGATCCTTTTAAATTGTGGAAATTGCTGCTGTCAGAGCAGCATCGTGGGCTGATGTTTAAAATTAGTAGCAGACTCAAATGTTAAGCAAGCCCAAAGCAGTTACCTGAAGAGCTACTGCTGGCCTGCTAGGTGTATCTTCCTGGTGTTGATATGTAGTTTGTCCTCATCAAGTAATAGGCAAGTTCTGTGATACATTTTTAATAACGTTAGGAGCCTGCCTCACTGCTCTCAATAAGTTAATTTTTGTTTTCCCTAATAAAATACAAACCTAAACCATGTATTTGTGTATTGCAATAAATTTCTCTGAAATTACTGCACCAGATTTGGAAGTGAGCTTGCACATTGATGTGCTATATGTGACTAGCATTTCTGCTAGCGCTGTGATTCCTGTGAGTGGGAGACAAGAAGTACAAAGATAATTTTTATTTTTGACACTGGTTCCCTGACAGTATTCCATTTCACCACTGCAAATGGGCCCTGATTTAAAAAAAAAAAAAAAGCAGCCAAATCAAAACCAGGCCTAACTGAACCTTGTGCCTGCAAAGATGTCTTCTCTGGTTATACTTACATGATCACTGGTGTTTTCTGCTCAGGTTAGCTGGTGTAGGGGGTTCTGGCATTGTTAAAGTGTGAGGAAAAGATTTTAATTCAGGCCTGAATTTTCACATGGCTTCTAGGTGCCATTGTCATCCAAACATTCTTAAGATGTTTTATTGGAGTGGTTTCATCTTGCATGTTGAGGTCAATGCCAAAAACTCAGTCTGATGCAGAAGTTGAAAACTTCCCTCAGCCTGCAGGGAAAACAGCCTCTGTTCATGACAGTGAGGTGAGCAAGAACAGTTCTTCCAAGTCCCTTTTCTGCACGATTAGCATGTAAATATGGGCCATTTGCAGTCCCTCTCCATCAGAGCGAGCTAGTGAGCTTTTTCTCAGAACCACTGGATGGCTGAGGTTGGAAGGCGCCTCCAGGGGTCGTCTGGTCCAGCCCTCTGCTCGAGCAGGCTCACCCAGAGCCAATTACCTGAGACCATGTCCAGATGGTTTTTAGGATGGAGACTTCACAACCTCTCAGGACATCTTGTCCCAGTGCTCTGTCACTGTAAAAATGTGTCTCCTCATTATAATTATCTATCTATATTTAATAAGTGATTCCTGTTGTAGCTCTTCCTTTTCTTGTCTGGGTCATGCAGTGCTCAGGCAGTGAGGAGCTTGGCTTTAGCACTGTGTGCAGCAGCTGGGCAAGGCCATGGCCAGCTTTTGCAATCCTGTATGTGCTCCCAGCAATGCTCTTCCACCCACCTCTGCAGCTTGCTCCTCTGCTAACTTAACCAAAGCAAACCCGAGCTGTTCTCTCTGCAGAACAGCTTCTAAAAGACTGTCACAAATGACATTACAAGACAGGGTTGTGGGTCAGCACTGAGAGAGAGGCATCAATGAAAGTGGTATTTAGGGAAGGAAATAATTGCTTGTCTGAACATGCTAAAATAACTGTCTTCCTGCTGCCACAAACTAATTTGATCTCCCAGGACCCATTTCCTCAGCTAATTGGAACTTGAGTTGCCACATATATAAATTCTCCCTTGCAGCTGTATTTGTTTCAGGCCCGTTGAGCAAATGGTTCAGCCTGGGCTGTAGGTGAGCCCAGTGCTCCTAGTCTTGCCACAGCCCTTTCCTTTGTGGATGAGAGTGATGCTACATCCCTGCAGATTTCACTGCCCCACTTTTCTCTCTTGTTATTCGCAGAACTCTCTAAGCTGTTAGGAAGGAAGGAAGGAAGGAAGGAAGGAAGGAAGGAAGGAAGGAAGGAAGGAAGGAAGGAAGGAAGGAAGGAAGGAAGGAAGGAAGGAAGGAAGGAAGGAAGGAAGGAAGGAAGGAAGGGCGCTGGGTGCATAGAGGCAGGAAAGGGGAGTTTTCCTTCAGAAATGTAGGGTGAAGGCAGGAGAGTGAATGTGCCTCGTGGAATTTTACCTTTGGCTGAAGTGTTACCACCCATGTCTGCTTCAGTGATGAGGCTATAGCAAGAGAAACTAAAGCCTGCAGGTCACTGGATGATAATTTAAGTCCCAAACAGAAAACAAGCTTTTCTGCTCTGCCTGTGAAACATTTAGACCTTACCTATCCCTGGATCAGTCTGATTAAATCAGCTTCTGGCAAATTGATTTTCCTGAATGTCCTTTTCTGAGCTGGCTATTTTAAACGTCTCCCTGTATATTTTATAATGTAATACTTTGCTGATTTTCTTTTTTTTTTTTCTTTCTTTTTTTTCCTCCCTCCCAAGGATCTGGTGCAGATCCAAAAGCAATGCTGGATGTAACTGCCTGAAGTTAGGTGTTGCAGCTCTGTATTTCCTTCTCTTTTGGAAAAAGGACTGTTTGTCTTGAGAAGTAAGAAGCATGGATCATGATGGCACTAGGCTTAGTAACTGTTTCATGTGGGTACATGCTAAAGTGCAGGCCTGAGGTTTGGGGTGCCTGGGCTGTGTTCTCGGTTCCCAGCCTACCCGCGGCTTCATTTTGTGCCTCCAGTCTGTGGAGCTTACCACCTGGGGGTGAGGCTTGTGTATTCCAATGAATTATGAGGTCCTCCACGATGCTGTCTGCACTTTCTTATAGGCACCTTCCCAGGAACAAATGCCTATACTGGCCAGAGAAGCCCTTTCACGTTTTCTATGCTGCAAACTAGCACTTAACTTAGTGAGAGGATTTGTCAACTGCTGACAAACAAGTCGATATTGAAGCATGGCCAGAGCGTGAGGTTGGAAAGGAAATTTTCCCTGATTTAGCAGTGAAGTGCTTTGGATTCTTCAACCTTTTCTAATCTGTGGTCTGCTTTTCTGACAATCAGGTCTTTCCTTGGCAACCCTCCACAGATCAGCATGTTGAAGTGGCTAAGGCCTAAGGCTAAGGTCTCACAGTTTTCTGTTCAGAAAGTTCTTCCCCTACAGGCAGCTTAAAGTGCTTTGTTGAACCCTAGCTTCTCTCTGTGAAAGACATACCAGGTTGTATTTTCAGGAGGTACCTGGTGTCCCCACAAGATACAGCATTCACTCCAACTACACCTGGTGAGAGCTGCGCAAGTACTTCAGCTTCAGTGTGTCACCAGAAAAGCTTTAATTGGATAGGTGAAAGCTCATAACAGTGGTGGGTTTTTTACTGCATTTCCCAAGTTACATAGAGATGGTAATTTGTGTGGCTTGGTGGCTGCTTGAAATGCCATTCTGTGCTGGAGCACTCTGCATTGCCTGAGTCATCTGTGCCACCATGCGTAGGTATGCTGGATCTCCTTGCCTTCACTCACACATTGCAAGCAAGAAATAACTTTTCTTTACTTGCACTTGGGATTGAAATGGCTTTTCAGAGTTTCCCAGCACTTGTAGTAGTTTTTATCTAGGCAGTTGGAGGTCTGGAGGCCCCATTTGGTGACGGCGAGGCTGAGGGACGATTCAAACATGAAGGCCTGTCGGAAAGAGGAAAGGTAGGTTAGAGCAGGAGGGAGAGAGTTTAAATCCAGGGAAGGTGGCTCTGCTCTACCACAAACAGGAACTGTACACATCCAGCACTGCCAAGTTCTGCCTCCAGACTGTCCAACTCAGATGGAGAAATTTCTTCCCAGCTGGCATTGCAGTGCTGGTATTAACCGGGTCTCTGGAGGGACTTTGGACTCCCTGCATGCCCAGGAAGGCCAGCTTGTTCCAAAAGCTCTAGTTCAAGGTCTGTCGATGATCATCATTAAATTTTAGGGGGTGGAGAAAGGAGAACAGTCAGGGATTGCATTTCTTTATCCATGGGCTAAGACAAAAATTAAATTAATCAGCATGAAAATTCCCAGCTTCCTGCTCAGGCAACAATTTATGTGGGCAGATGATCAAAGCTGCCTGGCATTGCTGGTCTCCAGGGGAGCTCCTGGAAGTGATCAGTAAGGGGGGGTGAATGTTGCAGCAGTTTGGTCCAAGTACTTTTCCAGCTTGCCAGCAAGAAGCGAGGCTAGACTATGGGAGAGGCAGAGGGCCACTGTGTGTGCTGTATTCGAAGTCTTACTAGCTCCCTTGGCTCCTTACCATGGTCCCTTCTGCGACCCGCTCAGGCTCCAGCTTGGCTTTGCTCGCCTTCTCAAAGCAGTCAGCATCTGGCCCGTGAGGAGTCATCATGCTGTGCAAGCTGCCACCTCCAGGCTGGAAGCCTTCCTCCTTTGCTTCGTAGTAGCCTTTGATGAGCCCCATGAACTCGCTCATGCAGTTCCCTGCAGGAGGCACAGAGGGTGAAACGCAGTGTGATTAGGAGGCATCACAGGTGGGCTGTGAGCTCCTTGAAACCCATGAACTAAGCTGGGCCAAGCAGTGGGTGGAGTGCAGAGATTCCTACACAGGGGTTTGCATGAGAGGGCACTGGGGATCCTACAGGCGATGCTTGTAAAGCTGCACAGGTTTTATTCCACTCTTAATTACTTGGAGAAACTGAGAGCTCCCTAATGCAAGTGCATAGGTGTTGGTAGATCTGTGCTTTTCCTACCACCTCGAGCTGTGTGAGTACCACCTCTGCAAAAGGACTGCACCTGGTGTTTACAGACTTGGATTAGAGATCTTAAAGCACTGGAAAGAAAGTTCAGTATAATCCTCTCTGTGTTACAGGTACAAAATGCCTGGCTGGCAGTCTGGTGAGGGAGCCTGGTCAATCGCCCAGGTTATAAGCTTGAAAAAATTTTAATTCTTCTAGCACCTTCAATCCAGCCAGCTGCTTCAGTATCATATGCTTTTGATTCATCCATTTTCTACCTGTTTCTCAAGAGCCACTATATGCCCACGGGCAAGGAGCCAGATTCTTGTCCTTTCTGAGGAAGAATACTTTAAGTAGACCCTCTGAAACCAATGGAGTAATATACCACTAACTTAGGTAAGGATAGCTATATCAAATCATTCAGGACTTATGCTCCCTATCAGGAAGTCCTTCAACAGTTGCCATCCCAAGCTTTCAGCTTTACTAGACCAGATGTGACTGAACAAGATGGCAACTTTTAGCTTAGCAGTCAGTTTTTACAAAACCAGGACACGCTTCTGTAGCCATGTTATATATAAGCCTTTTTAACTACTAGCTTGGTCTTCCTTAAGTACAATCCAAGGTCTAAAATACTTAACAACAAAATCAATTTAACTCAAAGCAGAGTTGGCCTATATATGTATGCAAATGCTCATTAATTTTCATTCCAAGTTGTCAGTAGCTCATGTAAGACTGGATTGTTACAGGCTTTTCACTGAAAGCTCATGTATAGTGCTCAGTGCACCCAGACCTAAGAGCTGGGCTGCCAATCCCTCTGCAACAGGACTCATTACACTGCTTAGAAAGAATGGGCAGGTGAGTAGGAAACCAGGTTGGGACTTACAGGATGAGCTGAGTCCAGTTTCTTATTCATTTGCAGATTTCCTGTGTGACCTCCAACAACTTAGGTGTGCCTCCATTTCCTATCACTAAAATAGTATTGTCTTCTACAAGCAGGATGTTGTGAAGTTAAAAACAAGAGTGGCCATTAGATATGAAGTCCCACCATGATAAAAATCACAGAGAGAGTACTTACTCTCTCAGACACAGATTCAATATATGCCCACAGTATAAAAAACGCATCAGACATCTTTCAACATGTGCTCCAAAGACCAAAGGAGTAATTTACAAGCTCTGAGGATGTAGAAAGCTGACTAAGAGAAGTCAGTATTTATGAGCTGCACAGCCACCTTTCTATGTGAAATTGTTACAGTACCTAGGGGGAATATTTTTGCACCACCATTACTATATTTATACTTGGGGCAAAGATAACACAAGATGAAAACCGTGACTCTGAGTGGGATAGAATTCTCTGGATATGGGATTTCCTGGAAAGGGGAAGCAATAGGGGATTGCTGGTAAACAAAATAGGCCTCTTGGAAAGCATGTGGAGAGGGGAGAGTCCAGCAGCACTGAACTTGTGTTTCTCCTACCCCAGAGTCATGCCTCTTTTCATGGTGCAAGATTCTTGTCATGGCACTAATTTCAGAGGGAACTAACGTGCACAGTGTCCTGATAACTGACCTTACCCACTCAAGCTCTGCCCCTCCATGGTGGGGACAGAGTAGATAACCAACCTGTTCATCATGAAATTAGTGCTTCAGCTTATCATAGAATCATAGAATCTTAGGGGTTGGAAGGGACATCGAAAGATCATCTAGTCCAACCCCCCTGCCAGAGCAGGGTCACCCAGAGCACATCACACAGGAACATGTCCAGGGGGGTTTTGAATGTCTCCAGTGAAGGAGACTCCACAACCTCCCTGGGCAGCCTGTTCCAGTGCTCTGTCACTCTCACAGTAAAAATTTTTTTTGGATATTCACCTTGAACCTCCTATGCTCCAATTTGCACCCATTACCCCTTGTTCTATCACTGGCCATCACTGGTCATCACTGCTCATCACTGAGAATTATGGCTGAGGTACTGTGGTCAAGTGAATAGCTGTGGTAGCTGTCTGCACAGCTACTCTTAGATCACAGCATATGAAAAAGGATGAGAGTTATTTCAGCTGTCCTTTACCACAGACAAAGCAAGGTTGAACGACTTCACGTTTTTTACGGCTCACAACACATCTGTGTAAATTTAGCACAGCTCTGCTGATAAGCAACAATTTAATCATGGTTAACAGGCAGTGTATCTCACCTCTTAGGGTTTAATAAGAGTGACTTGGCACTAGCCCAGCCAGTCAGCAGACATGTTGCCGTGTCACACACATTATTGCGAATGAAAGCAGAGTGATAGGGCAGGACTTTGCCTGAGGGATTTACTCAGATGGCTGCACAGCTGCCTACTCTGCTTGCAAGTGTCATTAATTCTGCCAGCCCCCAGCATGCTTGAAAAAAAATGTCTAACTAGCAGGAGGAGCTGGCTATTCAAATGTAGTTAGTAAGTGTGCAGAAAGCCTCTCAGCACTTCAGAGTGACCGTAGGGTGACCTTGATGGCTTCTGAGAGGGGGCCTTTTAGCTGTCAACAGAAGGGGTGCAGGATGGGCAAGCTTTCCCTATCAGCCTCACAGACCAGGGTGCCTCATGCCCACCCTGGAAAGGTGGTCCCACGTGGGGGACTGGATTCCTAGAATCCATTCAGTGCCATATGTGGCCATGCTCTGCCAAGATGAAACCAAAATTCTGTCAAAAAGAAACCAGCTCTAGTGATGGCAAAGAAATCCCTATACCAACAACCAATCTTCAGCTGAAGAAGGATTTTGGTTCCCAATCTCTAGATTCTTAGATGCCAGAGGTACCTCCATCACTGTGCAGATGGGGAAGAAGGGCTCAGGAGAGCCAATTTCCTCCTTCACTGTAACTCTAATCTCACCCAAGAGTGGCCTTGGGCAGCTCTACATCCCTCTGTGCTTCTCACCACCGGTGATACAATATTTTCCTTTCTTCTGTTCTTCATCTATGTACTCAAACAAGATATTAAGCAACTCATGGCTGGATGACGGGACAATTTCTGACACATTTATGCAATGCCAAGTTCAATATGCACCCGATCTCTGTGGGAGCCCTTGAGCACAGACACATCCATCTATGTAGACACAACCACCCTATCACCTCTGAGTTTTTCTGAGATGCTCCAAATAGGAATATCTTTGAGTTTGTTCATTTTCCAGGGAGGACTGACTGACTCCAAGAAGCTTACTCTAACTGTGCCAAGGGCTACAAATCCGACTGCTTCTTCCCTGTGTGTGCTCTCAAATAAATGGATACTTGTTTGTTTTGTTTTTTCTTTCTGCAGTCCTGTATTCAAGCATGACCAACAAAGAGCAAACGTACGGTGGTAGTATGGTGGCCGGAAGGTGTTGTTAGCCACCCCCCATCGTGGAGGGAATATGACAAAATCAGCAAGTGCCACTCCAGGACGGGTTGACTTGGCTGTTAGGACAGTGAAGATAGAAGGATCCTGAAAAAAAACAACAACAAAGCATAAAGCATGAAACAGAGCAGGGCTCAGAGCCATCTGCTCAGCTCCTCCAGCTGGTAACCCTGACTGATGCAGCCTCTCCCTTACCTAAACACTTTTACCATCAGTACGTAGTGGTGTGGGTTAGATTTGTGACCCTATGTAACAACACCCAGCATCTTTATCCCATGCTGAACATGAGGGACAAGAGATGGGACTGGATGGTTTTTCCTCAGAGCAGCTTTGGAGAGCCTTCCCCTCCCTGACCGTAATGCCTTGGGATCCAGCAGTACAGATGCAGGGGAGGGACAGTCCTGCCACACAGAATACTGTAATTCCACGAGCAGTTTCCAGCACTTCTACCTTGAAACTGTACCTCTGCCTTAGCTGGTTACAGAGGACTGGAACATCCTACTGGAGGCATTTAGCCTCACAGCCCTGTTAGTTTACAAGCAGGGAGAACAAATTGCAGAAAAAATGTGGCTTGCTTTAAGGATTTTTGAAGTCTCTGGTCCA
Source organism: Chaetura pelagica (assembly GCF_000747805.2). Lineage (NCBI taxonomy): Eukaryota > Metazoa > Chordata > Aves > Apodiformes > Apodidae > Chaetura > Chaetura pelagica. The sequence goes on from NW_009951936.1 coordinate 203,329, forward strand.
ATGAAGTGATTTTCTGGGCTTTGATCCCAAAACCATCCTTCTCCTGGCAGGGTTTTATGGAGTTTAAACAATACTTTCTGTTGGTTGTCTCACTAGAAATGCTCCAGTCTCCTTGCACACCCACTTGCAGAAGCAGGACCAAGAGATGGCATCGCTGCAGGCATCTCTCCTACTGGGCTGGTTTCCTTTTCAGAAGAGCTGCTCACATTAGTTTTGGCTTCAGTTATTTTCCATAAGATCTAGAAATTATTGCAATGAAAGCTGCCAGCAGAGGAAGAAGTCTGTCCAATTGCAAGAAATAAATCTACGCAAGAATTTGAAGTGAAAGGCTTTTTGCTGAGTTGCACAGTGTGTGTTGGCTTCAGTATTCAGCCCTCTTCCAGACACAGAAATTCTATGCTAAGCTGCATAAAGCTGTTTAGGAAGCTAGTGATCAACCTCTAGTTATGTTTTCATACCACAAAGATGGTTGTCTTTCTCTGCAAGAGCTTGGTTTGGGCCCAGGGAAAACAGTGCAAGAGATCTTGCTCTGTTTCTTAGAGCACAGCAGACATTTTAGCAGGCGCTGAGCCCTGGGAGCTCAGGGTGGGGGTGGATGGCACAGTATCCATGCAGCGTTGCTTTGTCTTACCCTGCTCCAGTACTTACCGCATGGTCAAAAGCAACAGCATTAATGACCATGAATTTTTCCAGGTGGTATTTGTATGGCGTGTAGTTCCCGTGCCAGGCTACAACATTGAAGGGTGAGTAATCCTGCCAAAGCAGAGAGATGGATGGTTACCATGCACAGCCTTCCCACTTGCTGCACATATGCAGGGCGCTGCTCTTTCCCCGAATTAGAAATGGGGTTAGTGCTGGTGAGAAGTACACCACCAGCCTGGAGCATGAAGCCCTTTAGGCACAGCCTGACATTGTGAGGACACTGTTTTCCTCAGGGTTTCCACTTGGTGGGGCTCAGCCCTTCCACTGGAATTTGGTCTCTGAGGGCTGTTGAGTGCCCAGGCAGTGCTTGAACAAGGCCAGCTGCAACACTGGCCCTCTGGTAAGGAAACCCTGGCTTTTCACAGCAGCCCCAGCTCCTCTTTTCTGTTCTGTCACTATAAACATCTGGCAACCATGAGGCAAAGACCATTGTTGAGTCTTTGGTCATTCTAGTCTTCACATACCCTTTTTTCCAGACTGAGGACCCTCAGCTGGAAAGATGAATGACCCAACAAGGCAAAGGCTCAGTCCTGCTCCACTTGACCCAACAGGACAACGTGCATGCTACCAAGTCTCATATCCTGGGCCATGCTCTGGCAGTCACTGTGCTTCTGTGTGACCTGTTCTCCCAAGGCATCCTCACCTGCTGGGCTGCAAATAGCTTGCCCTGGTACTTGCTGATCACTGTGTAGCCCCCCGGCACTTGGCGGTCCTCGTACCACGCGACGGGCACCAAGAAGTCACGCGGGTTGGCCAGCCCATTGGCTCCTGGGGAAGACAGAGAGATGCCAGAGTGAGAGGCTGGCAACATTTCCTGGCTTCATGGGTACCCTTCTGCATTTTTAATTACCTTACTGCTTCTTGGCCCACCATGAAAACTGAAAGTCATGCACTTCTTGTGCTCCTGTGAGCAGGTAACTAACATACACTAGCATTTAAGTCTGTGCTCCCCTTCCATGACTAAAACATGTCTGCTCCAGCTTCCTTCTGAACAAGATTAGTATGTCATCCTCAATTAAAGGTGTGTAATGACTAGGAATTCAGAAAAAAAACAGAAGGTGAATTGCTCTCTGTTCCTGCACATCCTGCTTGCTGGATACTTAGCCATGCAGAAGTTAAGAGGCTTGTCATGAGGGGGTCAGATAAATTTCTGAATATTTGCAAAAAGAGTACTAAAATAAGGGCTGGTGATACCTATAGACTTTGGGCATACTAAGGGGTTGGTTAGCATAAGGAGTGCATTTTCAAACTGTAAAGCACCATATGGGCGCTGAAGCTTTCTTCTTCTCATAGTATTATTGTTACAAATGGTTCTGATTTTCTTGGATAAAAATGCAGGCATTACTACCTGCTGCTAAGGTTCAATAGTCAGTGCTTTTCCCCAGCTGTCAATTTTTTTCAAGTGAAAAGTGAAGTTAGAATAAAGTAAGACCAAAATACAAAGCATCTTGGTCTCTGAGGGGAAGGCAGGTAGGTGGTGAGAAGAGGAGCTCTTATAATTACCACCTCCTGAAATGGTTTACAGGCAAGTGCACTCATTTTCTTTTCTCCAGAAAGCAAATGTTATAATAGATTCCTGCCTTCTGGAGACTGAAAAAAAAACCCTTCTCCAAACTCAGTCCAACAGCATCTGAAAAACTAGCTAATGGAAAAACTTAATGCAAACAGGCTGGAGCAACAGTATCAATAATCAAGTGCAGCAGCACAAGAAGTGGGTGAAGGCAGGTCACTTCAGCTGGCTGAAAGGAAAGCTGCTGAAAAATCACTGTAGGCTAGACATGAAAAGAGATGGGCCCAGCATATCATATGGGAGAGATGCTCCAGTGGGATCCCATTAAATAGCAGCAAATCGGGTTGGTTCCCCACTGCAAGAATGACTAGCTCCAGTTTATCTGTGGCCACGAGGTGTGTGCAGAGGCCCACCGAATGCAGATGAACCACGCCAAGCTTGTTACTGATTGATAACATCTAGTTAGTTTACTTCAAACATGGCCAGTCTTTTAAATTGCACTGATAGCTAGTAGAACAAAAGCTGCACATGACCCACCAATGTGCAATTGCAGCCCAGAAGGCCAACCACATCAAACTACAGCAACCAAACCACATTGGCTGCATCAAAAGGAGTGTGGCCAGCGGGGCCAGGGAGGTGATTCTGCCTCTTTGGTCTGGTGAGACCTCACCTGGAGTGCTGTGTCCAGCTCTGGAGCCCCCAACACAAGAAAGATGTGGACCTGTTGGAGCATGTCCAGAGGAGGGCAACAAAAATGATCAGAGGGCTGGAGCACCTCTCTTACAAAGACAGGCTGAGGGAGTTGGGGTTGTTCAGCCTGGAGAATAGAAGACTCTGGGGGGACCTTACAGCTGCCTTCCAGTACCTGAAAGAAGCCTATAAGAAGGCTAGGGAAGACCTGTTCACAAGAGCATGTAATAATATGACAAGGGGTAATGGTTTCAACCTAGAGAAGGGTAGATTTAGGTTGAACATTAGGAAAATTTCTTTAATATCAGGGTGGTGGATCACTGGAACAAGTTGCTTAGAGAGTTGGTGGTGGGGTCCATTCCTGAAAACATTCAAGGTCAGGCTTGATGGGGCTCTGAGCAGTCTGTTCTAGTGTGAGATGTCCCTGCTTATAGTAGGGGTTTGGACTAGATGGCCTTTAGAGGCCCCTTCCAACTCAAGACATTCTATGATTCTGTGGTTCTATAAAACAAGGTCAGTCTAGTAAAGAGAAAAAACAATACAACCTACAATTGAAAACAATCAGCCTCAAAACACCAGTCTGAAAGTGAAGAACTATTGGTACTGAGTTTGTAGCTACTTTAGCTGTTACAATCTTGGTAGCAACAACTAGGAGGTGTTTTTCTCAGCAAGAAAAGTTTGGAAGCAAGTTCTCCGGGGATGATGCAGGTGAAATGAGCACCCCCAGAAAGCTGACTGGGAAATCACAGCAGGGCTTCAGATGCCACGCACCCTCACAATGTCTTTGTCATGGCAGCGAGAGGCTGTGCCTTCACAATCTGTGACATTGCACAGAGCAGGAGGCAGCTGGCAGAGAGGATCTGTGATTTATGAGAGCTCGACCTGTGCAGATCAGCCCTGGCAGCACAACATGGTGATACAAATGTGTTGCTGATCCAGGTCCTGTGCTGCTCATTTTATTGATTTCTGATACTCCAAGGGGAACAACTTCTGACACTAAGGCACTCTAGGCTCTAGAGCTAACAGGGGTGAGAGGAAAAAACCCACTTGATTTAATATAAAATGGGGCTGCAAGAATATCTGTTGTCTCTGAAATCTGCCTTTCCTTTTACAGGATAAGTTCTCTCCTATCACTCCAGTTTATGCCCGATCTGTAAGTGAGAAGGATCAGTTATGATGGCTTTTGAGTTTCTTTTTGTAGGAACAGGCTCAGAGGCAGCAGACAGGAACTCCCAAACCAGAAGGGGAAGAGAAAAAGTGGAAAAGAGGGTGGGAGAGAAGTTGTCCCTTCAATGTCAGGGGAATCCCAGGATGACTGGGCTGTCACATTTTTTTTTATGGGATGCTTGTTCTGCTGGAGAATAACAGTGCTGGGGTGGAAAGCATCTTTGTGAAAGAGCTTGTTCATGGAAGGATGTGTTACATAGGATATAAAAGGATGGATCTGGGCTTGTAATTCCTGTATGTCCCTATGAAACTCATGGTAGGTCTGGTGGGACATTGTTACCGATGGGCCCCAGGTCAGGCAGTTCAAAGTGTGCCCCATACACCTCCAGGATGTAGCCTCTGGTCTCTCCAAACACCTCCACGCTGAAACGCATTCCTTGCTGGAAAATAAAGGAAAATACTAGAATCTTCCCAGGACTCTGCTGACAAGTCACAAACAGCTGAATGCAGGAGCTGGCTTGCTCCAGTGTTGGGCTCTGAGCAGAGTCAGTACTTACCTGGATGACACAGATTTCATTTGGCTCCACTAGCATCTTCCCAAACTCAGTTGTGATGAGCAGTTTCCCTTGCTGGGGCACTGTGGAACAAAACGTGAGCAGAGGAGCTGAAGAAACATGGTGATTTCCACCTCTTCTGTCCCTATAGAGCACCCAGGCTCCAAGGAAGAGCAATGAGCCCTTTCTGACCCTGCTTCACAGTGGAACTAGGCTCCCTCTCCCATGCAGAGCCTTGCAACAGAGATGCCCACACTGAAGGGAGAGCTTCCAGACCAGCCCTGTGGCCCCCACTTCACAGCAGGTACCTGCATGAGATTAGGCCATCCATCACCTTGTGGTCCCTTAATGTAGGGTTTGTTCCACAGTCCAAACAAATGAGACTTGATATATTTGGGGCCATGCCTGTCTGTCTCATGATCTTCACATAAAATGGTGCAAGTACCCATCCTTTGCATGACTGTGGCAGTGTGAGTTGTCTGGGAATAACAAATTCTCCCTGCTTTCTGAGGGTAGAAGCAACACTCCACTAACACCTGAAATATTTTCCATGACTGTTGCGGTGCAAGAGAGCTCACATTTTTACTTTAAAAACTAGCAGATTTACAAAATCTGCCCTGACACTTTTACTTCACGGTAGTGAGAGAGGTGAGCAAGAACAATTTAATACCTATTTGATGGGAGAAATGTTTCAGTTGGTGACCCCAAGGCATTTCTGTCCCTCAGTCAAGAAAGATACAAGTACATACCAGGCTTCTGATACTGCCCAGAATATTTTTCAGCATGTGTGCGCATTATGTGCCAACCTCAGCACTCATCGTGGCTGCCTGGCTGCCTGAGGCTGGTGGAGCGTGGGAGCTAATCTGCCATGCCAAATACTCTTGGACTGAAGCAATGAAGGAACCTAGCTGTAAGCTGCTCAGAAATCCTGAGGCTTATGTTTTCCAGAAAACCTCCGCCTGTGGTGTGCCTAATAGTGATGTGGGGAGTGCTGGGAAACAATCCCTGATCATCAAGCTGAGGAAGTTGGGTCACTGCTCAAAAACAAAGTTGAGGTCTGGCACAGAACTGCATGGGAGCACTGCAACCCACTCAACAGCCCAGCTGGTGCCAGGCCACCAAATTTGAATGGTTTGAGGGTGAAGCCAAACCTTTTTCTCTAAATCTTGGCTGTAGGGACCAAGGCTCTGGAGGAACAAAGAGGCAGGCAGATGGCAACCCAGATAGACCCTTGCAGGGAAAAAAGCCAAAGCATCAACTCACCAATCAGGAAGTCACCATCTGAATTATAAAGGCATCTAAAGAAAAAGGAGAACAGGAAGGTCAAGGTGCTGTAAACCCCAGGCACTTGCACACACCATGACCACAGCTGGAGGTTTTTGGGCAGGGAGACTGACGTGGAACCAGAAATGCTTTTTGCAGGCCAGTGAATGAAATATACTGGCCAATATAGAGGAGGAAAGGAGGTTTAATGTGCCTGACCTGGAAGATCTCCTCCCACCTCTGCATTGTAAAGTGAGCAGCAGGGCTGACTTTGCCCACGGGCTGCTGCAGGGGGTGGAGATGCCCACCAGAGGTGGCATACGAGGAGCAGCTCCAATTCCTGGGATGACAGCACCCGTATCCAACACATCCCCTCTTGCTGCATCCCTATGCCCAGCTCCCTCCTTCTCTGGGTGTCTCCCCACCCACTCCCAGAGCGTTCAGCCAAGGAGCACAAGCTGCTTCCCAAACACCTGGTGGAGACACCATGAACACCTCCACCTGTGCACACAGGAGCACCCAGACATTGAGGCAGCTCTCCTGGGAGCAGCTGGACTCAAGTACACTGGTGAGAAGTGTACACCCTTGGGCAGCCAGCCCGGGACTGCCTGAGCCTCTGGCATAGCTGTCACTGACCTGTCCTGCATGGAAGTGTTGCAGACAAAAACGTGGACGGCGATGCCGTTGCGGCCTCTGGGCTCCCCAGCGCCACACAGGGTGTGCAGTCCCTAGGGGCAAACCCAGAGCACCAAGAGTGAGCAGCAGGCAGTGGGGCAGGGGACAGCCCCCTTCCCTCCCCTCATCCCACCTCCTTGCTGGGGATCACCCCCTCTCCCAGCTTCCCACACCACTGCCGGCCTTTCCACGTCTGGCCTTTTGCCCCAGCTTGTAATACATTAAGGGTTTCTGAAAGCTCCATGTAAGCTGGTGTTTTCCAGCCCAGGGGCTGGGGAGAGCTGAGAATTGAGGCTTCTTTTTTTTTTTTTTTTTTTTTATAAGAGCTCCTTGAAAGGCAATGAAGAAAATCAAATCCACTCTCAGTTGGTTGAAATCTGGGATCCCTTTCCCTCCCACGGATGCTCTGCGAGCTCAATGGTGTCAAACCCCCTGCTGCTGGCCCAGCGCTGAGCCTCCCGTGTGCCCTGCTACCCCTTGAGGGGGAGTGGAGATGGAGGGTGCCCTGTTCCCCGTCCACTTACGCTCACAAAGTCCAGCTTATTCTGAGAGACTTTCGGGATCTCGAAAGGTTTCCATCGCAGCTGGATTCCAGCACACAAAAAGCAAGGAAGCAACGCCAGTGGTTATAACACAAATGGTGCAAATCCAATGGAAAGTAGACCCCTGCTCCCACCCTGCTTCCCTGCCCTGTGCTAGCTGAGGTAGATTTCGCTTTAATTTGGTTTAAAGTTTTATTTTGATTTATGAAGCTTTTTTCTTTTGTAATGATAAATTTGTAAAATACTTGGCAGGCCTGCATAGTGCCAAGTTTAAAAAAATAATCATATTTAAAAGCTGTCTTCTCCACTATTACTAACAACACTGTTGAGAGCGAAGAAATTCAGATGAGCTGGCTTTTCACAACCAAATTGTCACAGTCCTGTGCTCCTGTCTCTCTGTGCTGGATGATTCAGTCCCTCCATGACCCCTGCATAACGCTGCTGTTGTCTCCACCTCATTTTCCCCACATCTGAAGCAGAAATATCTCTACCTGCATGAGTGGGAGCTGCAAGCAGCACTAATTACTTCTTGCAAAGCCCATTGAGATCCTCAGGCAAAAAGTGCCAGAGGAGTCCAAAGTATTTATTACCACTAATATTATATTAAAAGATCTTTGCAACTCTTGGGAACAAGGTGGTGTGGCTGAGACCCCCTCACTGTGGGTGCGTTCAGTGCAGATCAACCCAAACACTCAAGATTAGGAGGATGTTGACGTGGCCAGCTGTCAGATTGTCAGATATATGCCCTGCATCCATACACTTGACCCAAGTGAAAACACCTGTGACTCTGGGCATCCACAAGAACATTTTCTTGCTTTTGGCTACCTAACCTGGTGGTTCTTTACATGTTCTTAGGCTGGAGCCCTGAGGCTTCATTACAAAGCTTATGCAACTCTCTGTCTGTGCCTTCACCCAAACCATTCTGTGATTCCATGATCTGGGAAGAAGCATCAAAGGCACATAGATACAAGTCTGTCCCTCCTCCTTGGTTTGTGGCTGGGAAATATTTTCCATCAGAACTGGGAAAGTACTCAGACAAGTGGTGAGACTGCCAGGAGGCTGGAAAATAGCTAATGATGATGCATCACGGGGCAGTATCTGAGAGGAGATCTGATGACCATGAGATGATGTTGAGAGGAGACCGGCAGGAAGAGAGATTCAGATTAGCAAAGCCAAATGTTCTGGGGCTGGCAGAGAAGAAATCATAATTAGAGATGATGGCAAGGCCATAACAGAGGAAGACAAATGCCGTGTCTCTGTGTGACTCTCCAGAATGAAGCCTGATTTCCCTTGAGGGCTACAAAGAAGTGGATGGGCAGCCAGCAGCCTCTCTGAAAGCACAGGGAAGGAGGGGATGGATGGCAGAGACATGCAGCTGCTCTGCCCGCTGGGCGGGGGCATGATGAACCTTTGATGGGGGGCACTGAAGAGGCAGAGAGGGCAGCCTGAGAAGTCACCAACAGGAGCTGCCCAGGGAGATGCTGGATCACACATGTAACCGTCTGACACTGTGGCTGTGCTGGGAAGGAGTGCAAGCATCCATTGAGGTGGGAAGCAACAAGCATCACATCCAGGGCTGTCCTTCCCTGGATGACCCTCAGGTGAGGAACAACAGACCCAGATCCTGCCAGACCCCCAGCTCCCTACAGCTCTCCTCAGACCTTTTGCAGCTCAGTGCCTCTGCATCCCTGGTTAGCTTAATAACTGATTTTCCACCTGGCAAGACCAGGGCTCTTTCTAGAGTGGTTACCTGGTTGGGCTCAGGCTCAACTTCATCCCAGTTATGTGTCAGGTGGCCTTCCTTGAGAGGTTTGAATGGCTTGTGGCAGACAGAAGGTAGGATCCGATACAGCCAGCTACGAAGAAGGAAAAAACTTGGATTAACCTGGGGAAGAGGTTAAACTCTCTGGCTGACAGGTTGAGCTCCTAAAGGCATGAATAACATTTACATTGGTGGCAGCTGGAGCAAAATATATGTTAAAGATCAAACACCAGCTCACAGCCAGAGACTTCCAGAGAGATGTATTTTTATTACAGGCTCTAAGTACAAATACATGCTGGTATATGTGAGTAAATGTCTAGAAGAGTGTTTACATATAATTGCATATGTTTACACTCACATACACACATATGTATGTATATAAAAAATAAATATATGATTTAATCTGTGGCTGATATACAGCTGCCTCTGGGGTAGAAAAAAAACCCTATTTAAAACAGCTACAAACCATCTCAGACAGGACAGGGTTGGGCACCGTGTCCAGCTGGAAGTGCAGAGGAGCTTTCAGAAGACAGAAGGTCAAAGCCAGTATCCGAATTTGGATGGATTACTGAAAGTAGCATCCTACACCTGGCTGGCCATGCCCATAGGACCACCAGTGAGTCCATGCAGCAAAAGGACCGGAGTTTTATGTAAGGTTGATGCTTCCTGCTGCTGTAAGAGATCCTCAATGCCCCCATCACTCCCTGGGACCATCACTCTCCTCCCTTGCTGCCTCCTGTGTCCCATGGCTGCAGACCCTGCTGCTCCCCCCTCACCCATGGCCAGCATCTGCATGTCACACACAGGCACAGCCGAGCACAGAGTTGGGCTTTTAATCAGGCAGGAGAGCAGAGGTAATCAGGAAAGCCTGAGGTGGCAGGGCTGCCAAAGCCTTTGATGTGTTTAACAGCGGTGGTTGCAGTTTGGGTGGGTGGGAGAGGGGAGGAGGAAGCTCTCCCTTGAGAGCTGGAAAATTTCCATCAAGGACATCTTTGTGCAGCAAACAATGATTCATCCCTTCCCCACGCACACTGCGAGCTGGCACTGGCCTGGAGAGCAGAGCTCTGCTTGGCAGCTCAGATGATGCATTTGTCTTTCATTTGAATGAACAACAGAAGGGACAGAAAAGCCACCATGGGAGAAGTAAAATGAGAAACCCATCTTCTACAACCTGGTCAAGGCCAGAGCCTGATGGCCGAGACAGAGCTCCGGGTTGTTTGCTGCTGGCTGGGACAAGTGGTTCCCATTACTGCTGGGAACAGGGTGGTGAGCAGTGTGCTGGGTGCCTGACACTGATGTGAGCCCCTGGCCAGCCCCAGAATTGGTACAGCCTGAGCTAATCCCACACCAGTCCTGGCCAGTGTGCAGGAGCACCCCTGAGGAGGAGGAGAGTCCTGCTCAGAGGCTTCGTTTTGACACAGTCCATCAGGTGCCTGTTGCAGTGGTTTTGTGGTAGCATCAGGGCTGAGGTTGTTTCACACAGCACACACAACCCACTCAGGACCATCCAGCCCCCTCAAACATCCCCTTCCATTCCTCACCTCATTCAGAAAATCACTTTATTTCCCATCCCAACACTCCCTTTCCTCAGCATTTTTGTAGCCCGATAGCCCCACTGAAGCATTTTCTCTCACTCTCCCACGGTTTTCTACCCTTGCCCCTCTCCCAGCTCACAGAAGATGTTTTCCACATGTCTGGGCTGGCAGAAGGCCCGGGTGGCACAGAGGCAGCACATCCATGGCTCCCCAGTGCTGGCCTCAAGAGCCCCACATGTCCCTCCCAGTGCCAGGGGTCACAGTCACGGTACCTTCTCTTGTTGGTGGGCCGGGGGCAGGTGAAGGCAGAGCCCGAGAGTTGTTCAGCATACAGGCCATATGGGCAGACTTGGGGGTTATTCTGCATGTGAGGAGAAGGAAAAATAAAGAGTGAGAAGCAGTGGCACAAGGTTTAGCTCAGCAGCCCCTGGCAGAGCACTGTGACGGGCATCCTGCACCCCAGTGCTGTGGGGTGAGCTGTGCTCCTTAGTCTGTGCATCAGCAGCAGTATCAAGGAGATATGCTCCTATGAGGCTGGGTGCCCCAGCCAGACCCCAAATGCCATTCCCACATGCCAGAGGCCACACTAGTGCCTTAAGGAGTATCACAGCCACAACACACCTACTGCTAGAGCAAGCTTCAAGGGGCAGTGCTTGAGTTGGGTCAGCAGCAGGAGCAGCAGGGAAAAGGGGGTTATTCCCCATGCTTACAGACTGAAAAGCAGACTGTTAATATGCACAATCATTTTTGAGACCAAGTGTTCACAGGGATTGCCCCAGAGCATCACATCTGTCTGTCTTTCCATGGGGCTGATAAAGACTCGCAGCGGCTGCACCTTTGCTTCTTCCCTTCTATGCACTAAATGTTCCCCTCTCTCCTCCTGCCCTCTGCCCAGGGCAGGGTGCCCAGGGCAGGAATTTTGGTGGCATGCTGCTTCCTTCTGCCAGTGCTGTTTGCTGCCCAAGAGGAGGAGTGACATGTGTGGGAGCCTTGGCTTTTCCACAGGGCTTCTGCACAATGACAGTCTTCCTTTGGAGTACAAAGCAGGTGCTTTGCCCTTTGTGGATCCACGAGTATGGCCAGTGCAGTTTTAGCAACCCTGGTGAATTCATCTCTGAAGGACTGATTTCCGCTCTTCAGAGAACAGAAACTAAACAGTTTGATCTAAGTAGGCCAGCATCTATTTGTTTGACATCAGCAAGAACAGAGGCATCCAAGAACTGCGGGGAATACCCCGGTGGGACAGTCATACACCATTTGCTATCCCATCTCCCTCCTGCAAGGTCTAGTTTAGCATTCTGCCACCTGGCTGCAGCTGAGTGGATCAGTCATCCGTCCATACAGTATGAAACACTGCCCTGACAGGTGGGCAGCAGGATGAGGTAAAGCTCTCATAACACACATAGCTTCCAGCCCTCACACTCCATCTTGTCAGTAAGAGTATGCAGTGAAGCAGGGGGATCAATAGCCCTTGTCATTTTTACCTTAGCCAGCACTACTGCAGATGCCAGTCTTCTAAATACTGCAGAGGAGAACGAATCCACCCTCGGGACTGGAGATTTTTTTTGGGTCTTACTCATTTTCCAGTTTTTTATTAACTCTTTGGACACTGAGTCCAAACTCTGTCCAGGTGAGAGTACCTCACCTAGGAGCTGGAATTGCCTTTCTCCTTGAAAAAACAGTGCTGCTCTGGAAAATGGTGAGCAGCACATCCACCACAGCCTGTTCAGACCAGGTAGCCACTTCTGCCCCGCTCCCCATCTTAAGGAGCCTCTTTCTTACATTTTTTCTCCACCCAGTTGCTTTAACCAGCTTCAGAAACAAAGACACTGCAACAGCTGAGCCGTCAGTCTCACCCAGCACAGTGGTGTGTCTTCCCTGTGGGCACACCATAGGCTGCAATACAGACCTAGAGGACATATATATGTGCATTTAGCACGTCCTTGTGTTGTGCATTACTATCCATACTGGCACACGTGTAAAACACCAGAACTGGGAAGTTCCAGAAACCTGTTGGCCTCCTTGCACAGAGGATGAAGAGGAACACCATCAAGTTATGTCCTCTGTGATGTGGCTGACTGAGCATGAGATGCTGCCACCCAAGCCCAAGGAGATCCAGAAGATCCAAGGGAGGGCACAGGCAGCCTGAAAATGTGTGTTTGTGTGAAAGAGTCCAGCACAAAGTTGATGAGAGGACTTTCATTCTTCAGGGTTTTGTTCTGGCCTCTGCAGAGCAAGTGGCTGGCATCACAAGGGTTGTGATTCCTTTACTTAAAACAGAATGAGTCAACATAATTTATTTTCATCAAATGTGTTCAGAAGTTACTTTTAAGAATTAACCTGTCAGTTTATTACTACAGGCATTTATGTCCCTTCTCTACAAAGAAGCTGCTCTCCTGCCAAAAGATTATAAGCCAGCTCCATGGAACACAAATCCTACAGAGATTCTGAAAGCCACCTCTCCTGTGTAAGAATGTCTCTCTGCCAGGCTTCAGACTTCTGCTCCAGTTCATTCCAGAGCCAATGGCTTCCTTCTTTGTGTGGCTGAGCCACTTATATTGCAGGCTCCTTTTTTTTTTTAAAAAAAACCAACTCTGCTGTTCAGCAGAGGTAATTTAGGCAAGTCTTAACCCCTAAGGTGAAACCTGGAAACCCATGAGTAACTTAAACATAGAAAGTATGAATGGCAATTTTTAATTCTGATTTTTGCCAGCATCTTATTATTCCAGTCTTGCAATAAAGAAGATTCCTGGAGACTTTTGTGGTGGCAGACAGAAAGGAAAAACGTTAAGATTAAAAGAAGCCTCGGGAACAGATACTCACTCTATTCCATGTAATTTTAATAAAGCACTTTAAAATAACTCAGTACCTGTCCCTCCGGTAAAGCTCCCGGACAGCGTGGATCCTCAGAAACGTGTTCATTTCCAAATCCCGACATGTACTGTAAAATAACCCATACAGCTCATCAGCATTTTGAAAACACAGGCAAAACCTCTCCAAACAACCCATCCATCGTTTTCCCATACTTTTTCCAAGCTCTTTGGATGCATAAGCCTTTCTTAAGTCTCAAGTACTGCCACAGACCATTTTCACAGCTCCTGGGTTCACTTCATTTGCTAACCATATGGTGGACTGGGAAGCACAGGCAGGATTTGCTCTTCTCCTAAATCTGCATGTCTATTTTGACCACATTCTGAACCACAAAGGCACTTCACTACAGTGCCATACTATACAAAAATACCACTTACACACACTCAAAAACCACCTGGTGTTGCACAGGAAGAACTGCACACCAACATTATGGAGGCATGGTAGCAGCATCATAGAATGGCTAGAGTTGGAAGGGACCATAAAGATTCATCTAGATCCAACCCGTCTTCATTAGTAGGGACACCTCAAACTAGATCATGTTGCTCAGAGCCCCATCCAACTTGCTCTTGAACACTTCCAAGGATGGGGCTTCCACAAGTTCCCCTGGCAACATATTGCAGTGTCTCTGACTTCACTTGAAACACGGATGTCCCAAAATTCACAGGCTGCCTTGCAAATTCATGCACTGAATGCTCAGGGATTGAAACTGGGAGCTGTGCAGGTGTTGGGTTCTTCTGAAACATCTCCACGATCATCAATGAAAAGGTCTGTATGTAACTAGGATGAGGGAGGAAGGGAAACTCAGCTGGGACTGTAACTATGTCACTGATTTGCCCAGAGTAAGTATTGCCCAGTTGTGCATGAATGTCCCACCATAGCAGTCAGCAAGAATTAGTCCATTACTAGGTGTTAATCTGTTTTATGAGGGTGATGTAGATCCATGGATGGAACAGTCCTTTTGCCCTGCCTACAGCTGCTGTGGTCTGAGCATGGCTACAAGCCCCAGGAGCCCGGCAGATGTGGCTCCCAGCTTTGCAGTACTGGGAAAAGCCTCCTGAGTAAACCTGCGACACACAAGGGAAGCAGGTACAACAGAGACCTTAGCTTTGCACTGCCAGAAATATAAACACAGTCCCTCCAGATTCTATAGAAAGGCATGAAGCAACTCTGTTGAACTCCGCATGAATGCAGAGGCATTTTTGGCAGCAATCAATGGCTCAGCTCCCTGGCCTGGGGGGGAGAGTTAAATATTAATGCTCCCCTCTATCAGCTGCAAGAGTAGCCCAGCTACTTGCCTTCACACGGTGGTGCTGGGATGGCAGGGCATGGAGGTCCCAGCGCTTGGCTGCTGTGGGGTGGCCTGAGAAAGCCTGGCTGGCAGAAGGTACCTCCCTTGGAGCCTGGGAGGCAGAGCTCTGACATGAAGGTGGGGGAGCAAATCCCCTGTACCTTGTTTGTTACATTATTATCGTGCCTGGATTATCTCCCCCAGGGGTTCTCAGCCTGGTGCAATCTGCAGCCCGCCTGAAATATTCCACCGTAGAAGACACTCAGACAGCAAAGCTGAAACCTCCTGACAGACTGTGCTTTCCTCTGGCACCTTTCAGCGACCTGTAAAAGTCCGTTCCCAGGGGAGCCAGGCTGGCTGGAAGCCGTGATTAGCCTGAACCTGAAAGCAGCTCAGCTTCTGTTGGCGCAGGGAAGATGTTTCTCTCCTTCTTACAAATGAAGGTACATCACTAGGGCTCTGCTCTCCACTAGGTTCTGCAAGAAGCATATTGATATGCAAAGCAGTAGGTCACCTAAGCAGCCTTGGCAAATGTACCTGATTTTTTTTTATTTTTTTTTTCCCCCCTCTCATCTCTTTTAAACAGAAATGCAGCAGTATCTGATGGGACTGCAGCAGTTCCAAAATTAACCAAGACCTCCACACTGCATCCTCCTCTACCAGCATTGTAGAGGTGGACAGAGAGTTTGCCTGTGGAGCAACCTTGATAAACAGGGGAGGAAAAGGGGAAGAGGAAGAGGAGAGGAGCATGCTCATTTCCTAGAGGCATAGCCAGCAAGGACTGCCAGCAGGCTCTGCCACTAGCACAGCAAGAAGAGGATTAATTACCTGTAAAATGCTCAAGTGAACTGGTGGAGAGCTGGGAGGGGATGGTTTGTGGTTCTTGGGTGGCAACCAGCATGTGTTGCCTGGCACCAACCTGCCACAGTGCTGGGGCAAGGGGGAAGGAGGCACAGAGGGCTTCCTTCAAAAAATCCATCCCCCATCCTTCAGATTATAAATAAGTGAGCTGCCCAGCTGACCTGCCCATCCACATTCCCAAAAGCTCTTTGCTCCAGCTTGCTGGGACGAGGGAAGGAAAGAAAACAAACTCAGTGGCAAGCACCTCACGCCCACACTGGTGCTGCACAGCACCTCACCAGCCCCAAATAGGATGGAAACCAGCTGCCTTCCCTGGCAGGGCTGCAGAGCTGGGGGCTGCAGGGCTGCTGGTCATTGCCCAGCAAGGCAGGAGGCTTGGTCGTCTGGGGCAGGAGAAGAGGTGACATCTGGGAGAGGGTGGCATTTTCTCACTGCCGTGAGAGCAGGGACAGAAGCTGCTGCATCATTGTTTGGTCAAATCTATTCTTCCTTGTCAAGGAAAGAAAAAAAAAAAATTAATCCTCAGATAACTGCATTGAGGGCTGGAAAAAAAAAAAAAAAAAAGACATTGGCAGGACAGCAGCTGCAGGAGGGGAGACAACATCCTGTAGGTGATTTATCACCCCAAGTGTGGCTCAAAGGCTTTGCCTGGATGTTCAGTGTGGCTTTTCTCATTCACTCATTTTGCCTTTCCCTGTGGCAGACCTCAGAGAGGCTTCTCTCCTTTACATGCCCTTAGGGGCCAGCATCAAACACCACTCGGGCTGCCAAAAATAGCTGTGCAACACCGGCTCCCCACGTGTTTGGGCTCCTGGACATGGACCCTGCTGGTGCCTTTGGTCAGTGGTGCAAGAGCCATGCACAGCATGGCCCTCCTCCCTGCCAACCCTCTGAGCACACCTCCCACCTCTCAGTCTGCGTCACACAGGGTGGCCCTGAGTCAGGAGAAATGACCCCTTTCTGCCCACCCAGCACCCACATCAGAGCATCCTTCTTGGGTGAAAAATTCTGGACAGTTGGAAACCAACCCTTCCTCTCCATGGCACGGCAAACTCCCTCTAGGTCCATGCCTGCTCTCCATGGTTCCTAACCACTTCGTGAGTAGCTCCAGTCAAGCAGTTTGATGGGAACTATTTTGGTAATAGGGCAGGTGGTTTCTCTGTAAAACAGAAAGTTCTCTGTGGCCTTTTGTTTTCTTTCCTGCCTTTAATTACTGTTGTCATTATTTTGTTTGAGATCCTGTAGCTTTTTATGCAAACGGGATATTAAGAATCCACCTGACTCCACTTTGGTTTTTGTTTTCTTGTTTTTTCCCATAAAATGGGAGAGATAAAAGCCCAGCACCGCATAAAAAATTCAGCAAAGCTCATTGATTGGAATAACTTGGATGCAAAGCAGATTGCTCGCAATGGGTGTTGTGCTCTGACCTATAAACCATAACCTTTTGTTCATGGGATTAGACAGCAGGCATGGGAGAAACACATTTGAAGTCTGAACACACAGCCTGCAAAATAACTAAGGCCCCTCTTCAAACGCTGCATAATACATTTCTCTATCAGCTCCTGCTGCAGGACATAGGAAAACAACATCCATTGCTACACAAAAGGCATGGCCCTTTGTGTCAGCTGAGACCTGTCAGCACCTGAGTGTCTAACACAAACCCACAGGATCAGGGACAAAGCCTTTGGGGCAAAGAGCAGGGCAGAATTCCACCCCCCTCACCCCTGCACAGGGCTCCACAGCTTCCTGGTGGGGTAAAACCAAAGCACCCAAATGTGAGGTCTGCCCTGGGTGCCACAGAGCCCCCATCCACATTCCCAGCAGGAGCTGCCATCTCCCCAGTGTCTTGTCAACCCTCTGCTCCAAAAGTGCCAGGGACAGTTCAGGGCCAGACCCTTCCTGAAAAGACCTGCCCAGCTCTAAGGTGGGTCAGGGCACTTGGTGGAAGAGGGAAGAGAGGGACAGGTGCTGGGAGGAGCGGAGCAGAGGGGTGAAGCAACACTTTTGGAGGAAAGATGCCAAGAGGAGGTGGGGTGGGGAGGGGTGATGTTGGGCTATGAGTGTATATGAGATCTCAGAGAGGAGGTGCTGGCAGAGCAGCCTGTTCCCATGGCCAGCTCTGGGCAGACCTGCGTGCCCAGAGTTTGCACAACCTGCAGCCACAGTCACACCAGACAAGGTGCTAGAGTCTGCCAGGAATGAGTCAGAGACAGAGGCAGAAGGTGCTTCCAGACCACCCATCCAGAGTGGTCCAAAGGCTGGGCTGACCTGCTGCTGAAGGCAGATGGTGGAAGTTTTACTGTATGAGGAGACGGGAGACAGCACAGGAGAAGACCTTTAAAACCATTATGTAAAATAATGAACATCGCGTAAGGAGGTGAAGAAGCACACGCATGTGTATCTCAGGCATATCCAGAGCTAGAAAAAGTCTTGGTAACAACGACAGCCCTGAAGCCTGGAAAGAAACACAGTGGACCTGCACAAGCTCTTGAGACCCACCACAGTTGTAGGATGAGCCCTGGCTGCTCCTGCCTGCTGCAGTGCTACTGTCACACCCTGATAACCACGAGGCAGACGGTCCCCCCACAACAGCAAGGTGCTGATGAGATTCAGGGTCATGATCCTCATGTTCCTACACATGAGCCATAAACCCACCACATCCTGCCCTTTTCCCCAAACTCCTGTGTGCTCTGGCAAACGGGGGTGGGAAAGCTCAGAGAGCAGGACACAGTCAGGGCCCTGCCGTGCCCTGCAAGGGGTACTGAGAAAATGCCCCAGGATGGACTCACTGCTTGTCTGGGCTGCCAGGGAAGTTGGCAGTCAGCGTTGCAACATCTGAGTAGATGCTACCAGCCAGATTTCATAGGCTGAGCAGGAAACACCTGCCTGGAAGCCAGGGCAGGAGGAGGGGTGTGTGCAGAGGGCAGGGGACGGACAAATCCCGAGATGAAGATGTCCTGTGCTGGGACAGCCTGATGAAGAATGATTTCCAAAGGAGGAGAAGAAGGGAAGAAAAGCCGACTTATAGATGAAACACAGCAAACTCCTTTATCCCAAGAGAGCTCTAAAACACACCCTGAAGTACGAAAGAGAGGCGCATTGAAGTGAAACAGACACCAAAAATGTGGTGTTAGCAGAGGAAGGGTGTCCACAGTCAGCACTGGTGGGTCTCAGGTTCCCGACCCCTTACCTGCAAGCTCGTCATCCTCCTCCTGTTCCTCCTTCTCTTGGAGCAGACACAAATCCCAAGCAGGTATCTGGCCCGAGCAGCCGGCCAAGGGAAGCCTGTGAGCTGGTCAACCGAGCCGGGCTGGTGGCAGCCTGGCAGTGCTGGGAGAGAGAAAGTCCAAGGGAGATTTCAACCTGTTTGCTCAGCCCAGTCTGTGTTTAACCAAATGACAGCCCTTCTCCACAGAGCCACCCCGGGATCGATCTGAAGATAAAAAACGGGGGCTGAGGGGACAGGCTCCCTCAGTGCTTCTTTTCTTCCTGAAATTTTAAAAAAGAAGTGGGAGTTCC
>NW_009951936.1:222285-224442 GCF_000747805.2 Chaetura pelagica
GGGGGTGGGGAGGAGAACAAGCTGTTTAAGAACAAAGAAAAACCTTTTTTTTTTTTTTTTCAACTGTTTTATAAGCAATTCTCATATAGGACCCTCTAAATGCTTAACAAATATTTGTTCATTATGCTTCCAAGCTGTGTTACATTTGGGATAGAAAGGATCACGTCCCCATCCTGGAGAAGGCAGTAACACTTGTGAAAGACCATGTGGCAACATTACACAGCATTTTTGGACCAAAAGCAGGTGAGGATTTTGTATTCCTGTGATTAGTGCTAGTGAGGGGAACTTATAAATTCTGAAATATTAATGTTTTTCAAGAAAGCTGTTGCTGAGACAGGACCAGCAGCAAGCATTTAGCTACAGAATACTAATGAAAGTATCTCTGCATTTCCAGAAGTTGCAGAAAAAAAAAAATCAATTTATTTTATTTGATTTTTTCACTTTGAATTCTCCTCTGTCTCAAAAAAAAAACCACCCCAACAAACCCAAAACCCCACAGTATTTTTTTTTCTCTTTCCATGAGCTGGTCTACTATAAGTCCTGCCAGGAGAAAATGTATTGGAGGCACACACTCAAATTTGAACATGACCCTGGAGTACATGCCTCCCCCCTCCTAGAGCATCCTGGAAGTCTTCCATTCCCAAAGCAGTTACCAGTTTTCATGGTCCCCACAGCAGCCAGCAAGAGCTCAAGCTGCAGAAAGAACAGGTCTTAATTGTTTTGTCTTCTCTACAACTGGCATCTCCTTACACCACCCTGAGCCATCTTTCTATTTGCCCAGAAAAGCTCTCTCCATACCCTGTCTTCTTCCAGCTTTATCATTAAAAAACACACCAGCAGAGAGGAATTCTCCAGCTCAAGGCAGAGCTTGCAAGTGTGTCAGTTCACTCTGAGCAGTGATTTATTATTGCAAAATAAATCAAGTACCTGGCACCTGCCACCTACCCTTAAGACTCCTTTCCTACCAGACAATATTTAAGAGTAAAGAGTTAATCTCATTTATTTCTGACAGTGAGGAATCATACGTTTGACTCCAGTTTTGCAAAGTGAAGTTGCAAAGCTTCAGGGGTTTCCAAGATTTCTTTCCCCTGAGCCACACAGCAGGAGAGATAACATCACATTTGAGATTATGTTCCCTTTTGAGAACCTACATTTCACCTTGATCACACCTCTTTACAGGCCCTGTTCTCTTCTTTCTCCTTGTGGAAAAGGTAAAAATAAAGGTGTTGCTTTTTAATTATAGGTCGATCCTACCTCCTGCTCATTCTTGTTCCCTGAGAAAGGACAAGGTATTACCACTTTACTCACGTGATGACCATGTAAACATTTTAAAGCTTATTAGGCTGCCTAACCTTGCTTTTCCATTTTATACAGGGAAAAACATTATTCTGTGAGATACTGTTGAACTGATACTTGATTTACTGTTTTTCCAAATAAAATGAAATACAGAAAAGATTTCTTAACACAGCTGTGGTATTTCTGACCTAACCCATCCCATCTAAGAGAGAAATCACAAATCCGTGCTGACTACTTCTGGTCATCTTAATGTCCTTCACGTGTCTGGAAATGGTTTCTAGGACTAGTGGCCTTGAAGCAATGGAGCATCCCTTGGTGGGATGGAGCATCACTTCTTGGGGATGAAAGGGAGGCTGATTGGTCTGTAGATCTGTGGCATTTCCTTTTTGCTCTTGAATATGACTATTAAATGGTGGACAAACACTGGAATAGGTTGCCCAGAGGGGCTGTGTGTTCTCAAGCTGTGAAGATACTGAAAACCCAATTGAACATGGTCCTGGGCAACCTGTTCAAGCTGGCTCTGTTTTGACTAGATGATCTGCAGGGGTTGCTTCCAACCTCAGTGATTCTGTGATTCACCTTAAACAACCTTTTTAGTTAGTTGCAGCAGCTCTTAAATATATATCTTACAAAACATTAAGTATAGATGTGCTTCATTAATATTCTATCAACCGTCTTCATTATCATGGAAATGTGATTCAGAAACACAATGAGTTATCACATAAACATGATTCATAAACAGAACTAACTAAATGTGGAAGAATAAGCATTAAAAGCATTCACTGTCCTCTCAGCCATCTTTCTGGGTTTATGACATTTGTCCAGTGCAAGGCTTTTTGTGACCTTTTCACAAAGGAGATT
>NW_009951936.1:224471-225266 GCF_000747805.2 Chaetura pelagica
ATCCATAAAAAAGCAGAAGACATCAATGCAATTGTGTATGCTACCACATGACATATATGTAACTGTATGGTACCTGCATACGAGCAGTTTCTTAGATGTGAACTGTTCTCACAGGCATCACGATGGAGCTATGCAAGGAGCTCATCAGAGAAGCAGAATTTAAGTAGCAAGGGGTTTGCTTGAAGATTTAACAGTTGGCTTCAAATAGGAGATGAGGCAGCTTATATTTGATCCAACAGACAAAGGGGACTCCAATACTTCAAATTTACATCATGTGCATTAAAAAGGCCTTTTGTTTCCTGCTGCATCACTTGCAAGTCCAGGTAGTGGGGCACTGTGTGGGTGAATGACCCAGGTCCCTTGGAGAAGAAGAATGGAGAGACATGAGACAGCAATCCCTTCGCTTCTCTAGGCTCTTCATTAGCATTTTCCTATGCAATGCACATTTCGTGCCATGTGGCAGAAGCAAGGCTGTATGTTCTTCTCTGTCCCTTTTCCTTAACACCTGTCTGTTTGGGTTTACACCTTTCAGAGCAGGGCCAACACCTTCATAACTTTCTACCCAAGGCTTAGCACAGCTTGTCCTGGCATGGACTGTAAGTCTGTCAGCACTGCCATGGTGAGTACAGTTACTGGATCACAGTTCACCATCACTTCTTGCAGCAAGTGGTTGGCCAGTCCCAAAAGTAAAGGTCTTCTGTCCCGTGCACACAGAAGAGGCAGCTGAGGGAGGCAGATCCTTTCTGACACATCTGTGGGCCTGTTGTTCCAATGGCCTTGTACACTGATGTATCT
>NW_009951936.1:225279-242854 GCF_000747805.2 Chaetura pelagica
TCTTTCCCTGCTATCTTCATTCTGCTGAAATGCATTCATTGCTGTACATATTTAATAATATATTCATTCACTTTCTCTGTGATCGCAGCATCCCCAGCTTGCATTTATTCTCTGATTGTTAACCCTTTACATGCTGCCAAATGGGACAGGAGCTGTATAGATCAGCTGGGCCTTTATCTGCTAATGTACTACTTAGTACCCAGGGGACTTAATATCTTTTTTGATCTTTCATCATATTATGAGAAAATAAAGCAATAGTTTATTAAAAATTTATACCTTTTTATCATTGCCAACAGCCATGTGGCAAAAACAAAGCTCTTTCTAATAACATGTACTTTTTTGTAGAGTGGCTCTTATGAAATACATCCTTGTCATTTTTCTGGGACCACTCAGCAGCAGATACCAGACAGGTTAATTATTATCATTTATTTGTGCAGGAAAGGTCATAAAAGTTGTCTGCAGCGAAGAGCACATACTTCTTGTTGCCAAAAAAGTAGAGGCTGCATGAATAGAGGCTGAAGAAGCCACCTGCTCACCTTCCTGTGATGCTTCTGCCTTCAGGCCAGAAGAACCACTCCTAGCAGTCAGGAGAAAATTCAGTCACCTTGTCTTGTTCTGTCCTTTCCCACCATGGTGAAATGGCTAAGGAAAGTGCTAATTTTGGACAGTCACTGAATTTTGTGCTCTTGACCTTTTGCTCATCAAGGGTAGGACAGCCTGTCAAGCCCACATAAGCCACTGCGGAACAAGCCTCAGGTAGAGAGGGTGGCATCAGTCAGCAAGATAAAAACTCTGAATGTAGTCCTAGCCTTCAAAGCTACTGGGCCTCCTTGTCCTTTAATAAATCTTTAACCCAAAGCCAGCAGAGTGTTCCCACTCTGTAAATGTTAACTTTCAGGTCAAAGGGAACATAGATGTGCATGGGTTAATCACACACTATTTCACTTCATGCTCGTTCTCCTATTCAAGAGAAATTACCAAACTTCTGAGTGGAATCATCCACGCAGCCAAGACTTCTGTTTGGTTGATTCAGTCAAGAAAGAGTATGTGTTTTTATTGATGAGCTTGTCTTGTATTCAACCCCTTTTTGAGAGAATTCTGTGGTGGTATGCAGGGAAGGAATTTTCCTGTGCAATTGCCATAGCCATGCAACCAGAGTTTCTGTAAGGCCAAGGAGCACAACAAGCTGTACCGCAGTGACACAAAACCAAAATGAAGAAGAAAACAGCTCTATATTTCAGAGTGTTTGAAGCAGGGTCAGCTAAGCAGCCAACCTGCCAAAGCTGGAGTTCACAGTCTCTTTGCTGCCACAAACATACTGGGGTACTTCTCCTCAAAGCTGTGCTAACACTTCTTTTAGAAAGCTACTCTTTCTACCCTGAAAAACCCCAAACATGACACATCTGCTTCCTTCCGTTAACCATTTCAGCCATCACCAATCTCACTGCTAGGGAACTACATCTGATTTCAAGATCCGTTTAAACTCAAGTCCTGAGAATCACAGGTTTATTGCAGCTTTGCTTGCCTACCTGGAAAGCCCTTATGCTGCTCATACACCCATGGTTAGTGATGAAGACTCTTCTTAACTTCTTCATTGGTTATCTTGCTGGATCATATAGAAACGTTTTCCCCATTTACTTGAGCAGATGTTAAAATAAACCTGAAATAGTGCAAGTGGACAATAGTCCATTACTTTCAGCCACATTATCAGGCCTTCACTAAGTAGGAGAGCTTTGCAATTGATTGAGTTCACATGGAAGACTGATTTTCTTCTCTTTCCCCTCTCCTACCCAACACCTACCTGGAGTTTTTTCCAAAACCAGTGTCTGTCTGAGGACCTAATGCAGGGTGCTGCAGCAAAGCACAGCCTAAGGAAAGCTCCATCTCTGAGCAATTCCTGGTAACTTGCCAGCCAGTGGACAGGTTCATCAATAATGATAATGGCTTTTTGTCAAAGAAAACTAGTGTGCTAAGCCACAGAATTGCTCAACCTTATAAAGGAATCAAAGTCACTGGCGTCCTCATAAGGAAAATGAGACAAGAACATGACTTCTACTTGGAAGAGCTGACTAACAAAAGATATAAGAAGGATTAAGCTCCATTTGCTGAAAAGCAGAAGCAGGTTTTCGATCAGGGAAGTCTGTTACCTCCTTATCAATTGAGAAACAGAGATTCAAGCGCTGAATTCACTACACCTCACTGAAAACCCTATTGACTGCAGGCTGCAACACAGCAGATCATACCTGATTTGCAATAAATGGAGCATGTTGCAGCTGTCTCTGCAAATATTATTATTATCAAAAGTGGTATTAAGGTTGCACCCAAAACCCCATTACTAGATAGGTTTCACATGCTTAAAGCCAGTGGCACCTTTGCTAAAGATTGCTGCAAGGAGCAGGCAATCCTGTTGCTACAAAAACAAAAAAGTATACTCAAGAATTCAAGTTTACTGTGAACATGGGTTTCCTACTTTTTTGCATGGAAATCAAGAGGGGCAGATTCAGAGGGTTTTCCATAGTTAGGACATATTCATATTCCTGACTCTCCCCTCAGTCATGAAACTGGTCATAAACCAACCAGAAAGATCTGCTGAGCTCCTTGTGAAGAGGGGAGGCTCATTGTTAGCTATGCATTTCATCTGTGGGGGCATGGGAAGGCCAAGACATCTCAGCTATACCTACATGAGCCACCCTCACTGACATCTCTGGTATACAGCATCTGGGCATTTCCTAGGGATTCCTGCCTAGGAAACAACATGGAGAGATGGAGTAGCTCTAGTGTAACGGAACTGGGTAAAATGTGAAATGCATGTACCTTGTCCTAAGAGGAAAAATTATACATAATTGTGGTTACCTGCTGAAAGCTAAACAAATAAGATACTTAATCTGGACTGGACATCTATTTGTATTAAAATAACTGAGATGTTGGATTCACAGTATTGTGGTAACACACCTGTCAGACAAGCACTACATTCAAGCCTGTGATCCAGAAAACAAACAGGGTTTGGCTGGGCAGTGAATATTTGGGAGAAAGATCAACACAGGGTTTTTGTTTGACAATTTAAAACTGATGTTCAGACATTCTGAGATAAAAGTAAAGCAGAAGCATGGAAGGGATGGGGCAGTGAAAAAGGGTAAAGTAAATGAAAAATCCACATTGCCCACTGGATCCTGACATTTGATAAACACCACAGCAGGTGTGAGGTACTCTGGCTCTATACACAAAAAAAATATAGGTACAATCAAGGTACAGTGCTAAACTGCTAGAACTTGTGTGTGGAACCATTGTCTCCAATTAAAGAGAAAGTTGCATCTAATCCCACACTACACCTAGCAAGGAGGTTAATGGTGCCTGCAACAGCTTCTGCCAATTGCCATGGTTTGTCTTATTTTATAACCTCATTTTATATCTTTTCTGTGGGGGTGGTGAGACACTGGAACAGGCTGAGTTGTGCCTGCCCCCATCCCTGTTCAAGGCTGGATTGGATGAGGCTTCGAGCAACCTGATCTGGTGGAAGGTGTTCTGGCAGGAGGGTTGGAACTAGATGATCTTTAAGGACCCTTCCAACCCAACCCATTCTATGATTTTATGATAATTATCAGTCCATTCTACTCTGCATTACATTTAGGAAAACAGAAGCTAACAGTCCAAACAAAAATTGCATTTCAAGAGATCTACAGTGTGTGCCAGTCATGTAAATGGAAAACTACACAACAGGGATACTGAGATTCAACCCCAAGCACAGAAAACCCATTAAATTTCAAGATTATATTTAAACATAACTTGAATATACTAATATCCTTAACTTGGCCCTGGTTACTAGAAGAAGAAAAGGAGATAAAAATAGATGGGAAAACCCACACAAGCATTTTACAAATCTATTCTAATAGAACGCGAAGACTAAAGCACTGCAATCCTGGTCAGACAGGTCTACAACCATTTTTAGGCGCAATAGATGGAGAACAGCATAGAAATTTAGCCTTAACCAAGTGACAGCTACCTAAAGGATTGCTACTATTAAATTATTTGCTTATGTAGGACAGAGTTACGGTTGGTGATAAATATTGTGGCAACAGAAACAGCTTGGAACAATTCTGATACTCATTTCCTTCAGGTTAAACATGCAGACTATACTTAAAAAGGGTAAATTATCTAATTCCCACTGTATTGAAAGCACTACAATATGATGAACAGATACATCAGAGCCTTGCCTCCCAGGAAGCCTCAATTCGCTTTGGAGATGCGACAGTGAGACTGACCATGAAGTTCCTTGTCAGACCACACAGCAGGTCAATTCAAGAGTGGATGCATATATTCTGGCAGGAATTTTATGGCTTATAGCTGGACGATTGAGTCCAGACAGACTTAGCTGAGCCTAGAGCAGGAGCCTCAAGCAAACTCAGTCCCACTGATGCACACAATCTGTGCATTCTCTCCTCTCCCTTAAGTGTCAACTGACCTTCACAAGATTTGCCATATGAAGACATTTCTTATTTGTGGAGCCTCAGGAGTGAAATGCACAAACACAGGTAAGCTCCAACTAGGGCTTAGGTCACCTTGTGGAATGCTGAGCAATGCTCCTTTTTTGAATAATTGAAGAGGGCTATTTAGGATTGTTGCTTCCTCCAAACCAAAGATCTGTACAACCATTGCATCATGCAGCAACTAAATGGCCTCCCTCACTCTACCCCACTTCCAGTTCTCCTAAAGAAGCCATAGGGTGAAGAAAGAAAAAAACCTTGCTTGCTTGTTCCGTTTGACAGTTCCTTGCAAAACCCAGACCTCGTTACCCTAAAACAGCACCTGACCTTGAGAAAATAATTCCAGCTTTCATTGTCAAAGTAGAAGAGAGGAACATTGGTGCTGTTATGAGCTGCACAACTCAGACGTGGGTTGTTGCTATTATTATTCCTGCACCTTATTTTCCCAGGTTGTAAAGTAAATGTAAACTAATAACCTATTCATATGGGCATCTAAGAATTCACTGCACTCATGTTTGCAAATGCTCCAAGACCTTTCTGGAAATGACCTAAGGAAAAGCAAAGTAACCATATTTTTAATAAGTCTGTCTGGTACACCTAGCTGTCATTTTTGTGCCTGATTAGTGGCAATAGGCAGTTTTTCATTTATTTCCAAGCAGCTGCTAGAGAAGCACTGCAGGCAGATGTAATCTGTAGACTGCAGAACTCTGCCTGCTGTCAATTTCACACCAGCATTTTACTTCCTTCTATCCCCATTTATTATTAATCTGCATTTAAATCTAACTCAGGCTCTTAGTTAGCCTTTGCCAGGGGCTTAACCACTAGAGATGACTGTGAGAAAACAGGAGAAAAAAAAACCTGCCATAAATCAGGCTTTTACCACTCCACATAATTATAGGAAGGTGAGAAACCATGCAAACACAACACAGTAGATCATACCTGGTCAAGGCTCCCTTATCCATAGTACTGAATACGAGAAGGAAACATTCCTACCACAACACTTTCCTTCTAATTATGCTCAGCTTCTACTTTTTACAGGGCTTTATATCCCTTTTAAATTTCTATCCATTCTGATTCAGAATATGTTCTTGCATTTTATGTTTTCTAATTCCACTAAGCTCTCAGACTCAGTAAGACCATGTCATCTTTGTTTCAAATAAGCACTGTATAAAAATACACTTTCCCCATCAGCTTTCAATGCATTGACTTTTAATTTAATATGAAGAACAAGACCATAGTAAATTATGAAAAGATAAACAGATGACAAAGTGAATCAGAAGCTTCTGCAAGGTAAACAATTTTAATTTAAGCAGTAGAATTAATACCACTTATTTTCTACTATTTTTTAAGGCTTTAAAATGTTTTTTCCTCTTTTACCTATTTTATCCCTTTTGAACATGGCTGAACAGTGTGTTCCAGGTGAGACAACACCATTAATTTAATGAAGGCATTCTATTATTTTCTGAACCATTCCCTAAACATCCTTAGATTTTGCTCATTTGTTTTATTCACTTGACTGTAAATGAGAAGCCCACTCTGTGCCATCTTTCCTTCAGAGGTAAGATGGATGTTACTCATTGCAAAGATTGTCCATAAGTTTTCCAAAATGGAGACATCTTTCCAAGATGCCACACAGATGTACTATGTATGATAAAGCTTCTCACAGCAATGTGAGAGGCATTCAATTTATTGCACATTTTCCCCTAATGTTCCCATATATCCAGAGACAGCCTGCAATATAAGAAACACTCTAGGCTTTGAATTAGATTTTTGGAAATCCTTCCCCAAGTCTCTTCCAGCAAAGGTAGCTTAAACAGTCTACATGGCCAAAGCATAGTATCATTTCACTCTGCTTGACGTAGCATTATTGTCTTTAAGCATCCAGTTGGAATGTAAATGTCCTCAGGAACTCAGAGAAGTCATCTTCCAATTCTTCAGCATTTAGTCATAATGAAGGCTCTTCAGCGTTCCCCCTCCAAACCTCTTCCTTTCAGGGAAGCCAGGAATCTAGAGACAGGAAAGACAAGTTGTCATGTCAGAATCAGCATGAGCTCCCCCCAGCCCACTTCAGAGTGCATGTTACCAAGCCAGCTACAACAATGTCCGCTTCTGCGCTGTCTCCAGAATCAGGACAAAAATGCTCCAGCCTACTGCTAGGAGAGAACCATCAACTAAACCAGATGCAAATCTTAAGTATGGTTCGGTTGTCCTATGAAGCTCCTTCAGGCTTTTGGCAAGGGTTACAATGAAAGCCTTCACTTCCTGGGCAAATCCTAAACTAGTTAATTACAGATTTTGAAGTTTGCATTTCAAATGCATCCAAGAATTTCTTCTCCGTTCATTTTTAAAACTATAAAACAGTATTACCAAGTCCTTCTAAAAAGCTGTTGAGACTTTATTCCTTCTAAGCTGAGACAGCAGCACTTGACTGGTAGTTGAAAGTACCATTTTATCAACTGCTGAAAGCTTTCAGAAAACCATCAGGATAGAAATGGCTGCAGAGCATTAGCACTCCTGCTCTTGCTGCCCACCTCTAGACACTGGTTACAATGCAACAATGGGGACTTAGAAAGTGAATCTACTTGAAACCATCAGAAACGTCTCTGGCATGAGGGCATTTCAAATAGATTTGCAATCCCATGCACCTATGAATCCCCCAAAAGAAAGAGATGCATGCATTGCTTTGTAATACTGTGTAAGATGTCTGCCCTATTGGTGGCATCATAAAACTATTTGACTACAGTCCAGAATAACCTTTAAATATCTAACTGCATATAAGCTGACACTGCAGACCCAAGAAACACATCCTCCCAAAACAATTCCACACTTTCATAGGAAGAACAGTGTATTAAAACGGAAGGTGTCAACCAAGCACTATAGGGCATAGAGAACATGAGCACGTATGGACAATATGGGGTGAAAATGTCAATTATGATACAAAGTAGATTGATTGCTCAGGTGACACAGGACATTGGTAAACTGAGAAAGCTAAAGATCTTCACAAAATAAAAGTCCACTAAAAACCCCACAATTTGAATTTAGTTATGGTTTTCAGGCCCAAAATGCAAACAGATACGTAAAGAATTCATTCAGGAATGGTTTTGTTCACCTCTGAAAGGCAATCATCTCTAAGGGAAAAATCAGTCAGACTTTGCACAAAGGTTCTTCTCATCAAAACTGCTTTTCAAATTTGAAAAGGAAAAATGCAATCATTGTAACTAGGAAGTAGGACACCATAGCTGAAAACTTATCTGCTTTAGCATTTTTCATATCAAAGCCACTAATTAAGAGTAACAATTATTTATCAGAGATCTGATCAAAGTCATAGCTACAAACAATTGGAAACTTATCATTTGTTTCATCCTGTAGAAGTCTATAATAGAAATACCTCAAAACACGAGTGATCGAAGAGACCTATTGTAGAAAACCCACAAACACACCTGTAAGATTTACATCAAGCAGATAATTTCAAGTAATAAAATGAAGAGCTTGTATCTCCACTCCCATTTGGATTTTGCCTCTTTAAATATAACTGTCCACTACTTCAGATTTGTTTTAAGCTTTTGAGCTGTTGTCAGTGAGGCAGATGAAAATAGTCACCAGAAGGCTGTAAACTTTGGCACGCAGGCATAAAGTATTTGAAGTTAATTCCTGGCTAGCCACTACAAATCATTAAAAAACAAAAGTAAAAATCTTACATCACGCATCAAAGACAACCATCACACAAGCAGATTTCTGCATTAAGCTATTATCCCAATGAAAAGTAGACTTTCCTTCATTAGAATTGGGGGGGGGGGAAGGCAGCATGCAGAACTGAAATAGGAAAAAAGCAAATTTGTTT
Organism: Chaetura pelagica; assembly: GCF_000747805.2. Taxonomy (NCBI): domain Eukaryota; kingdom Metazoa; phylum Chordata; class Aves; order Apodiformes; family Apodidae; genus Chaetura; species Chaetura pelagica. The sequence goes on from NW_009951936.1 coordinate 233,602, forward strand.
TCAAAAGGCCTAAAAGAATGGTCAAAGGAAGTAAGTATTTTGTAATTTGTGACTATTTTTTCCCCCCTCCCTAAAGGGCTTTCAGGACAGCTACACCTAACAATATATTAGATTGTGATGCTTATTGGTGGTAATCTGCAAGCACCTCACAGATACTCTGAGTGGAACACAGATATCCCCACACGGCAGACTGTGCAGGGAGAGGTGGGAGCACAAACAGCTTAAGTGGCCTGCCCAAACCAGGACAGTCATTTTGGTAATTCTTCACCAACTCTACTAAAACAGTTAGTTCAGACATTTAGGAATGAATAATACACTGGTATCACACTGCCATGTTCATCACGGCTCCACCAGTTCTATGAAAACTACCTGTACAAAACATAAAATGCCAGCCCCAGCTGTGCCAAAAAAAAGCCTTTTCACTGACCTCCAGGACAGCAGCTCTTGCCTAAAGTTATAACCAAGCTACTTGAAGCAAACAGACCTGAAAGACCATATTTGGCCATTTTACCTCACTCTTGCAACTTCTACTGTTAGCATACTTCACTGCCAATCATATTGCAGACCAATACATCAGCTGATAAGAGTCAGCCATTTTTCTTTCTGTCCAAAACAGCTGTGCTCCCACAGCTTTTAAAGCTCAATCATCAATACAGATTGTCATTTAAGTTATGCTTTATAGAGGACTCTGCCAGCAGTTCACATTGTATAGGGAGACACAAAACAAAAAAGGAGTAAAACTGACAAACCTGATTGCCATCTCTTAAGAAGTATCTCTTCTCTATGACCTGGAAAAAACAGAGAATGATCTTAGCTGGCACAGCATGTGCATAACCTCAGATTCCAATCAACGCTTCACATTTGAGCACCAAAACACATGGCTAACTCGGACAAGTCTGAACCCACAATCCCTTCTCCAAACCTATTGCTTTAAGTGCACTGCTCTATTACACACAGAAGGAGTTGCCACCTCCAGACATTCTTCAGAAGGCTGTGTTATCCTCAACTTCTACACAGCTAATTTAGTTAGCCCCCTTTAGTAAGAGAGGTGATGGTTTGGGTGTCTCCTTATTGCATCAATCAGTCATTTCCACCCCTCTCTGCAGGTGCAGTGGTTTTCAGCACTAGAAAATCTCATTCTACAGCTGCATAAAAACTCCAGTGGTTCTGAGTAGCCCCTGGGCATAGGTCATGCTTGAGAAAAGGTAGTCTGATTCCCTCTCTTAGAAAGATGCACAAAATGCCTATGTGAAGGATACCTGTGGAGGCAGCACTGGCAATCTAAGAATCTAAGTGATTTGTATCACCCTGTACAATCCACACCCTCCTCCAAAGAAAATTCAGGCCAAATTTCCTCTAAAGCATGATCTGTTACAGGAGGTGATCTGCTCCACTATGATCTTTTTGCCCAGGGGATGCTTAAACTGGAGCATTCCTTCTGTCATTTTCACAGTAGGCCTTGATGCTCTCCTGTATGGGAAGGGAAACTAATATGCCACATTTATTAATTCCTAAAGTTACCTTTAGCAAGGAGAACCAGAGCTAACCATCGTTTTGTACTCCCCACATTGCTACCTTAGCACACTGCAAGACCTCTGGCCAGCCAAAGGACTCCAAAAGCATATGCAGAGTGTCTTTGCACATTTCTGAGTTATTTTTCTTTGGTCTATACAGAACAAGAATCAAATCTTCAAACAAATGAACAATTTTCTAGAGGTTTCCAAAAGTAGACCAATCTTTGGCCTCCTCACACCTGGTTTGAACCAACTCCTAAAGTTGAAAGCGAAAGAAACAACTAGCTGGTGTTCTATGTTCAAATCACATACATACATAGAATATATAGAACAAAAAACCCCATAATTAAATTGACTTACCTTATCAAAAAACCTGCTTAGCTTGACAGCATTGGATGAACCTGCAGCCAAGTAACGAGGATTGGTGCAATCCTAGAACACATAAAAGACAACAACAAACCAAGCACAAGAAAATCAATGCAAGGAAGACATATGCAAGGAAATCCACACACCCTTTTCCCTGACACATGCACCTGCAGTCAGCTAGGGAAAACACTATATATCTGCTGATTTCTGCTCCACAATCATTTGAGAGAAAAGGCCATCTTCTGTTTTGTAAATCAACTAGAGAATTCTAAGTACCCCACTGTGCACTTCACATCTTCCTTCTGCCACCAGCTATACAATCAGCTAATAATTTGTATGTGTGTGTGTGTACATACAAGCATTTTTATACATATTTATTCACATTATATATACTTATACAGAAATAAAGTGATCTTGATGTTTCATTCAAAGATAGTCTGTGTCAAAACTAAGAACAGGGAAGAGAAAACTTAACTCCAGACCAACAATTTAAAGCTTCGGTGACCTTATCTAACACTCCCTATAGAATAGAATCAGAGCATGCTTAAGGTTGGAAGGGACCTTAAAGATCATCAGGTTCCAACCTCCCTGCTATAAGCAGGGACACCTCCCACTAGACCAGGTTGCACAAGGCCTCATCCAACCTGGCCTTAAACACTTCCAGGGACAGGACTTCCACATCCTCCCTAGGCAACCTATTCCAGCACCTTACTACTCTCACGGTGAAAAATTTCTTCCTGATGTCTAACCTAGATCTCCCCTCTTTCAATTTAAAACCATTACCCCTTTTCCTATCACTGCCCCTTCTGGTGAAAATTCTCTCCCCATCTTTCCTATAGGCCCCCTTTAGCTCTTGGAAGCCTGCTATAACGTCTCTCCAAAGTCGTTTTTTCTCCAGGCTGAATAGGAAATACACGTTCCCATGGTGAGACAAAGCCAATCCTTTCATCAAGGAAAGGGCTCAATCAAAATGACTCCAACATTACTAAGAAAAATCCCCAAAGGTTTGATTTTTCTGACACCACCTTTACTTACTAAAAATCGGAATCACTTCTATATAAAAGAAAAACAACCCTGGTGCCAAGGATACTAACCAAATTTATCTCTTCAGCATTGAAATCCTCAGCCAAGAAAGCTGTTCTGGTCAAAACTTCATTCCGCTTTGTTTCTGGGATCTGATCCAGCTTCGTTCCTATTACCAGCAGTGGAATCTGGTTATCAGCAAACTGTTCACGGTCATAGTCACTGATGAGGGAAACAAATACAACTCTGAATGAAGCTACGGTCATGTCAGTGGGCACAGGGGCACCACCAGTTCCCCTGTCTCTTTCCAACGACAGCAATTTATTTATTAAGAGTCATTCTTTATCCAAGCGAAAATGTGCTGTTATCTGTAAATGAAGGAAGGGCTTCTGCATCTAAGTCACTACACAGGGAATGAAAGGAAAGAGAGAAGATACCACATTAATTGGATTTCTCCTTGGCATAGATGAACAACAGAAGAAATGCTAACACAACCAGGAAAGAGAGAGGAATTGCAGTACTGTACCAAGTATATGGAGTCAGCAGAGACAGATCAGGGAGTTGGCATCTCCAACATCTGAAGTTGCTACGTTATATATACAGTTTTTAAGGAGTGACAATGAAATACGTCGTAACTGTGAAAAACTATCCCTTCCTTAGACCTCAGATCAAAGAGGGTTGCAACAAGAATTCTCTGGTGGCAAGTTACTAATTCTTCTACATTCCAGTAAAGGTCGTCACTGCAAGCTGAATTCCAATAACCTTCACCTCAGATATGAATAATGATCAAATATAGCCTTTATAAAATAAATAACACTGCGATCAGATGTCATCACAAATGCAAGATGAAATCTTTCACCTCAGCTAGGATAATCACTTGTCTTTCATTTTTACCTTAATAAAGATTTCTTGAAATTAATTTTACACCCAACAGAAACAACTTGCCCAAGCAATTGCTAGTGGCTGAGCATCTGTCCCTGACAGAAGTTAAACTTTGAAATTCAATACAATCATGAAGAACCTGTATGTGAAAAAACTGGAGAAATTTGCAGTTTGCATAATGCAAACTCTCCTTCCCTTCTCCCATGTTTCTACAGAACAGGCTGATAAATAATTTATATTCTTCCCACAAAAAGCTACCCCTTATTATTGCTTTCTTGTTTATGTATGAGATTTATCAATGATCTGAAAACCTCCCTGACTACATGTAGAACAGGAGGATGGAGATACAGGAGGAAATACATGACAAGATGCTGGAAAGCTGACTACGAATAAGCAGAATTAAGCAGAGTTTTCTAAGCATTTTTTAAGCCACACTCCTGAAGTAATTCCCTCACTGCCCAAACCAAAAAATACTTAAGTGAACTTCCTCAGCCTTGGTGCAGAGAGGGACAGCCTTTTGGAACAGAGACTGACCACCCTATGACACTCCCTGCACAAGGGCTTTGCATGTCTCAGTACAGACACACAAGTCTTCAGGTACCAGGGACTGGACCCGCCTTCACAGAGGCATCAGACAAATGAAGGACACAGTAAACAACCTTTCCCTTAAAGCAAGGTCTCTGCCATACGGTTTAGGAATCTACTGACAGAATAGCCTGATTTGCAGTATAAAACAAAAAGAAGAGTGATTTTCTTTGATATACCCCGTTTTTAATTTCCTTCTTAAAAGTCTAGCCACATCTCATTTTGTGAGACTTCCATAACAGCTTGGAATTACTGTGTCTTAACCCTGCATGTGTGTTTTTCACTCACCCGTTTGTCACAAGAACTCCTGTTGGAGCCACATCTCTGTTGAGTGCTTCCAAAGACCAGCGATATAAATTCTGGGATGATTTCTTGTTGGTCAAGTCATGCACTAAAATGATCCCTAAAGTAAAAGAGCAAGATACTATTTAATGATATGCTTTTTTTCCCTTATCTTACCAAAATGACATCTGCAGGTTCCCAAGTATCTGAGAAGCAAGAAAGGCATGTATAAGCAGTTCAGTTACAGAGAATGAGTAAAGCTGAAAATATCAGGACACAACAGTTTTTTTAAAGCTGCTTATCAGGAATTGGATAAGAGCTAAGAGAAAAAGCTCATGAAAGGAGAAAACCAGCCTCCTCAGGGTTTAATCTGCAAGAGGTTTGAAGGCATTCCATGATTCTGCTCTGTCTAGTTCTAATGATACTAAACCTCTCTATTACTGCAGCAGGGAATTTAGCGCCTTTCTCTGTTCTACCTAATTGGTAAATATAACTATCACACCATCTAAAAAGTTTAAAGTCTGTCTCTTTATTCCAAAAAGTTTAGATAGCACTATTGCTTTCCAGTATTTTCAAGAACTAATGCTACATACCGGGGGAGGTATCCAAGAGGGAAATAGACTCTGATAAACTATCACAGTCCACCAAATGGCTGGTAGAAAAATGAATTAATAAGATTTAATGTATTTAAGAACAAGTTTCTAGCACTTTTCATTACCATGATCCCTCAAAATTTAAATTCTGAGATGTAAAAAGAGGCAGCCCAACTTCCTAGCTGTGCTTATTAACAGACACCCACTTCTGATAACCACGGTTCCCAACTCAATTACCCACTCCTGCTGGCAAATTTCTTCTATTTATTCACACCTTCTGCAACCTGTGGAACGTTTCCACTTCCTCCAGATTTGAAACCATCATCAATTCAAACACAAAATGGAAATAAACCCCTAAACTTCATCAGGATTCTTTCTCAACACACTTCACAGCCTACAGGTGGAGAAAACTTACTCCATCTTTCACCTTAACTCCCAAAGGAGCCACCCACTGTACGCAACACAAACAAACCCCATTTCCACAAACATTCTCCAGTACCCTACATGACTGTGCACAGATTCTTCTTTGAGAGCTCCCAGCATATCACCAACCATAGCCCTATTTTGAAGCATTTATATCAGTAGCAGCACAAAAGGGCAATTCAACTGCATGTCCATCCCCAGTGTAGGGAGAAAAAGGCCTGATACAACATAACTTGGCCTACAGCAAAATATTCAGAGGCACTGCTGCATAACCAGAGAGAAACACTCCCCTTCCTCAGTTACGCTTTTGACTGGTCAGTTCCTTTATCTGCCTCACCTAAAACCTACAGAGCTAGTTGCACCAGTACAAAAAGACTGTGTCAACATCAAAAGAGGACAGGCAGAGCCAATGATTAGTCAAGGAAATGTTCCTCCCCCAGTAAGGTCTGTAAGCCACAGCCTTACTGCCTCGTCACTGTCCTAGACTATCATAGTGCACACACCAGATGCAGGGACACCAAAGCAGATAATCTGCAGTCAAGACACAACCAAACATTAACTATCTTTTGATCTCAGGTTTTTCAGATCACTGCAAGCCCAGAGATGACAAGACAAGCAGGAAGTACTTGTTCATCTTCTCTTCTTAAATAAGGTCACAGAATCACAGAATCGTAGGGGTTAGAAGGGACCTCGAAAGATCATCTAGTCCAACCCCCCTGCCAGAGCAGGGTCACCTAGAGCACATCCCACAAAGGCAATTTGTGAGACAAATTCTAATGAAGAAATTAATCTAATGAAAGAAACAGGAGCCAAGGCTAACTGCCAAAGTCAACAGTTTTCATATGCAAGCTGCCTAACAATATCTTTTTGGCAGTACAGATAAATAACACTTCTAACATTATCAATTACAATTCAGACACCTAAGTTAAAGATTCCACCTCCTAATGGGCTGTTCTAGGATATTGCCAGGTCTGACCCACACCCCCTAGCATGCTGTGGATTTGGTGTCAAAAAGAAATAAATTCTTTTTCATATACTGAAGAGGCTTCCTTTGAGGGTACAACTCAATTCAAACCTTATTTACAGAGGTCTGGTTAACAATATAAGCAAGAGGCACATAACACACAGTTTTCCTCCTGGGTAAGGAGGAAGAAATAACTAGTTATATAATCACAGAGCAAAAATGTTTATTGTACAGCTCCACACATTATTGAAAGGGCCTCAAATGACTGGGAGCAAGAAATGAGAATCAAAAGGAACATTTTAGTCATATTTTCAGAAGCAGTGATTAATCTGGTATGTATCAATTTTTAGTGAACTACCCTTGGATACCAAAAAAGTAACAACTGAAATACTGCATTATTATGTTTATAGTATCTTATTGGCTCTTATTAGTGGTACAGAAGAACTGCTAGGCCTTTAGAGTCAGTATCTCAGCAGAAGGCACAAATTACATCTTTCTATCTACAACAAGGTGCAAGATTCAATTATTTAAAATAATTTGGCAAATTAAATGAGAAATGTAATGAGAAATTAATGAGAAATTAATTTTGGCAAATTAAATGAGAAATTAAATTGTCAGCATATTGTAATTTTTATAAGAGAACAGTTCAAATTTGCCAGGGTAGGATATAATTATCAAAGTTCACAGACATTCAAATAATTATTTCCCTGCTGTAGGTTTTGGAACTGAACTGAAAAGAAAATAAAAATCCTATTTCTGCATGTATAGCAGGCCTGGAAAGGTGAAGGCAACATTTGTGTCTGCAAGCATAGCTGGAAGGGACATCACTGCAACTTCAAAGGCTCCCTGGTGTGCCAGCTGCACCAGACTGAAGTGAAAGGCTGATGAAGCTCATCAGTACAGGTTTGTCTAAAATAGCCTTCCAGTTCAAAACTGAACCCATAAAATTCTGCCTAGGAATGGTACTAGGTTTTTTTTCCTGTCTAAATGTACTGGCATCAGAAAAGAGAACCATACAGCCCTTAGCCAAGGATCCTGTCCCAGCACCAAGAGACAACTCATAACAGAACCAGTGACAAAACCAGATTTACACCAAAACCAGATTTACACCAAGCAAACTTACCATTCAGCATGTTATAAAATACTGCTCGTGTGCTTTTCACGCTGCTGGCACTACCCACTGAGCCTCCAACATCCCACAGCTCAATGTAATATGTCTTCTCTTCCGGAGTCCCTTCTTTGTAGTCATGGATCTGATGAAAAATTCACACCATACATAACCACAGCACCAGCTCACAGGAGTTAATCCATACAACACTTAATACAGCTGAAAGGATTATTGTGTTTGGATAGAAATGGGTAAATTCTTGTGTTGACATCATCTCAGCTCTCTTAATTAGAAGAGGATGGAATGAATCAAGCAGCTGCCACTGGATACCACAGCTCTTTCATTACATGGAGCTTGGTGAGTGAGTAGGGAGTATCCTTTCCACTTCAGTATTAACAAACCTAATTACCTCCTGAGGTGCTCAGAAATAGCATGTTGATAAAGCAGATGAAAAAGTAAGGTCATGACTTCTTACAGCTCTTAAAGCCTAGAGGGTAGTACTGCGAGAATATTAGCAGACGTGACCACATCAGATCCAACTGATCACATCTTCTTCCTCTCCAGGTTCTCACTGATATCTCAACTAAACTAATCAATCAACAAATTTGGCCCTATATCTACTAGGTAGTTTGGTTCCAGTCAAACAGGACTGCCATGCTTCTTCCTCCAAATTTTGGAAATACATTCCTAACCTATGGCAATGCATTTCAAGGAGAATCTGGTGAAGAGTGATGAAGGAAGAAAGCATTTATCACTGTCTCATGAGGATTGCAGGTTGTGTCAAAAAACTGCTAGATGAATGCCCTTATTCCTCTGAGAGGAGGTCCTGCAATGAGCAGACAGGAGAAGCAGCCCTACAGCCATGGTCAGTACCCTCACTTTAAGCACAGAAGTTGTTTTCCTCCAGTATGTTTGGCTGACAGTTTAGCTGTGCATCAAGTGCTTTTCAGGGAAGCACGGTTTAAATTCTGTGCCTTGTGACTTACACTGGTGGCTCGATGCCTTGTCACACACCAGGGGCCACGGCAGCAGTAAGGAGAGAGGCGAATGACAAGCATCTTGCCTGATTTCCATAACCTTGTAAGGTCAAAACTTTCCTCACACGAGCGCCTGGACTCCACTTCATCCTATTTGTTCCCAGAGGCTGTGCGCTCAGCAACACAAAACACAGAGACACACCTCCTGACGGGGCGGTAAGGAACGGGAAGTAAACATAAAGCCGAGGCCATTCTCCTCCCTTACGCTTTAGGCTTGGGCTACCGCGGGGTCGGGCTTGTCACCTACTCGCACATCCACCGAGCAGCCCACCGTCCAGGACGGGTTTCCCAACACCTGGTTTTGGCACAGGAGGTGGACAAGCGAAGATTTCCCGACACCTGCAAGCGCAGAGAGAGAGAGACAGAGAGAGAGAACTCCCTGAAGACGTCACGGCGGCAGGCCCGCAGGCCCCGAGCTGCCCAGAGGAGGCACAACCACCCCTGGCAGGCCCAGCGCGGCCTCCTCCCGGCCCGGG
>NW_009951936.1:243422-290980 GCF_000747805.2 Chaetura pelagica
GGCCTGCCGGCACGGCCATCCCTCCCTCCCGTCGGTCCGGGCGTTGCTGAAGGGCCGGGCGCACCCGCTTGGCCCCCCCAGGGGGTCTGGTTGGGCCGCCCCGAGCCAGCGCCGGCCTCGCCTCGTGTGCTCTCTGTGCGTGGTTCTGGCTCGTTTTCTCAGGAGGTGCTGCTGAGCCCCAGAGCCTCGTGTCCTGCAGGCGCCTGTGCTGTCGGGTGCCTGGAACAGCACATGGAAGCAGGCAGGGAGTGGGAAGCCGTGCGGATTCTGCGGGGGGATGCTCTCCTTCACTTGGCTCCTGTGTGATGTGCTCTAGGTGACCCTGCTCTGGCAGGGGGGGTTGGACTAGATGATCTTTCGAGGTCCCTTCCAGCCCCTAAGATTCTATGATTCTATGAAAGCTAAGTCTGATAGGGTAGCCTAGGAATCCTGTGCTGTTTGCAATTTGAAGGAAGAGGCAGTTACTCTCAGATTACTCCTCAGGTAGGAATCTGTAGTAAGTTACACTAATAAATCCCGGGTGCAGGGAAATGAGCTGGATATATTGAATCAGCAGCCTGCCGCTTTCAAAAGGGACATCTTGAAGCTCATTCCCTTCTGCCGTGTTAGGCCATTGGCTGAGCCTATACAGTGAGACCATTCAGTTCTCCAAGTCAACAAGGTATTTTCTTTTTGTGCAGTAGTTTTCTCCTGGCTTCACAAGACTGCTGGTTCCCTGAGAAGCAGGTGAAGGTCATGTATCATAATGGCACCAAGTTGTTAAATAGGTCCACCTGTCAAGTTGGTACCACTACATGTGGCACAGTGAATAAGGAAGATGGGCTTTCTTAACAGGATGCTCAGCAGTGCAGTTAAGGTACACTTTTGTGAAATAATAGACGATGTAATGTTTTTCATCTGTGAAAAGTGGAGCTTCTTCTTTCCTCTCTTCACCTGCACTGGTGTCCTCTCGCATCTGCTGGATCTGTTGCTCATCAGATTTTTCCACCAGCTGATTAAACTGTTGAAAAACTTAGTAAAAGGAGGTCAGGAAGAGGTAGTTTTCTGCCTTTTAGCAATGTAAGTTGGTGCACAAGAAGGTCTAAGGAGCGCCAGAGCTGGCATGGGAGGGGGCAGAAACATTGTCTTCTGAGAGGAGCAAATATCCTTGTGGTAGCAATAAGGGATGATGCGAGTTTCATTCTTACTTTCCACTTCCCTTAAGATCCTACCTACAGCTTGCTTTCAATAAGGATGCTCTAGAAGATTCTTCTCAACAAGAAACTGCATGAATTAAAGCTAGCCTGGTATCTTCTTGAGTAGTTTCTTCTTTTCTTTATTGTTTACACCCACTATCTATATACACTAGATGGCTACACCCTGATGAACTAAAGCTTTTCTCAACCTAATGCTTTCATAAATATTTGTCTTCTTTCTGGAATTCCTCAAAGTCAGACAACTCCATTCACATAATCTATCATGATGAGAAGTGTGGTGTTCCAGGCCTCATTGAATACAGAATGTGAAAAACAATTACTGCCTTCTTCCTGTCAGAAACTTAACAAGGAATCCTGTGGCTAAGCCCACTATACTTAAGTGTAATCATGAGTTTCAGCCTTGATATTTGTGAGAAATGCTTTTACTTTTTTTCTTTTAAAAAAACCCCAAAGCCTCACAACTCCATTATGTGAGGACCAGTGCTGAGATGTCTCAAAAATAACAGATATTATGGTATACCTTCAAACCAGAGTGTAAATTGTATGAGTTTCATATGTCGTTGATTAAAATGTTCCAGTGGCTTTACACTGTAATTAAGTCAATTTAACATCTTTGCCACCATGTGGGGAAGGCTCACTCTTCTACATCCCTAGCCATGCTTTCTTCTCTCTGCTTTGCCTAGGCTCTAGTCTGGTAGCATAAATTATTGAGTTCTTGAACTTTTCCTCTTTGCTGTCCCTCTGAAATAGCCTACTTTTTTGACATGTTAGTTTTTTACTTTAATCAACTTGATTCACCTTGCTACATGAATAAGCAACTGTCAAAATTAGCACAAAATGGTATGGGTTGTGGCTGAAGGCTGGAAGAGGAAAAAAGTCTTCTTATGGTAGGAAGGGTATAACTTGACTTAAGCTCTAGCAGGAAACTGTACCTTCACTATTCTAGCCACTAAGTTTGATGTTCCATAAATAATGCGCTCTATTTTTTTCTACAGTTCCAGCTGAAAATACTTTGTTAATGCTAATGTGTATTTGAAGTGCTTCTGAATATTTCATCTGTTCATAGACGTGCACATAGGTAGCCCGTTAATTTACTGACATATTATTATTATGTCAAGGTTACTTTTTGAAGATGATTGAGAATTACATCCTAAGCCTGCATTTTTCAATTTCTGCCTTGTATGGTAAGACATTGTGGCCTTACTGTTTGGTGCCATGTATTTTTTACTTTTGAAATTATTATAGAATCTTGGAATGGTTTGGATTGGAAAGGACCTTGCAGATCATCTAGTTCCAGCCCCCCTGCGTGGGCACCTCCCACTAGGTCAGGCTGCTCAGAGCCCCATCCAACCTGGCCTGGAACACTTCTGGGGAGAGGGCAACCACAACTTCCCTGGGCAGCCTGTTCCAGTCTCTCACCACCCTCACAGTAAAGAATCTCTTCCTAACATCTAAACTAAATTTCCCCTCTTCCATTACCCCTTGTCCTCTGGCTACAAGCCCTTGTAAAAGTTCCTCCCCAGCTTTCCTGCAGACCCCTTCTAGTAGTAGAAGGGTATGAGGTCTCCCCAGAGCCTTTCTCTCCACACTGAACAAGCCCGGCTCTCTCAGCCTGTCTTCATAGGAGAGGTGCTCCAGCCCTCTGATCACATTTGTGGCCCTCCTCTGGACTCGCTCCAAGCTTCACAAATTATGTGAAAATGTCCTAATTTCAGCCAGGCCCTTCAGCCCCTGTGTGCAACTGCAACACAACATTTCATTTTTAGTGAAGAAAAAACCCTTTGATGCTTGTGGCCTCCTGGTTTCAGTTTGTGGAATGTCAACCAGGAGGTAGGGTTTGAGCGAAAATAGATTGTTCTTTCCTCCTCTAATACTTCAGGGCAGGTCTTGCAATAAAAATAAATGAATTCTCTTCAAGATGTAGTGCAGGAGGAAGGCTGAGCAGCAGTGTTCTGAAGTCTCCAGGAAGTGGAATTCAGTAAGCTTTTGATAAAAGGCCAGAAAACTTTGGGTTTGCAACTTACTTGGGATAAAGGCAGTTCTGGATAATAGGGATGTTACACAGATCATCCAGTCAGTACAGAGAAAGGCAAAAAAAAGCAGACTTGAAAATGGAAGATCTTGTGCTATTTTCTGGAAAGAATGAGTAGTGTCAGAGGTTACATTTTGCAGACAATTTACATTTTCTTGATGGCATGTTTTCCCGCTGTGGTTCTGAAGTTTGTGCCTTCCCTCTGTGTACTTGGGAAGATTCAGAATCACTTTTCTCAGCTTACGCTCATCATCTTCTGAAAGACAGAATGTTAAGCCTTATTAGAGTGAGAGAATATAAAACTAGGATCTGGTGTTTGCAAGTGACTGCTGGAGTAGAATATGGTAAGCGTTGGCTCCTGGAAGCCTGTTGTACTTGCCACATCTACAGGTGAGGGAATCTCCTATAATTTTATTTTGTTTTTTTCCTGAATAAACTGTATAAGTGGTATAATCAAGTATTTTTTTTTCCTTTTAAAAAAATGTTTTGGCAGAAGGCTGCAAAAACTTTTCCCAAACAAATCAGAAAAACCTGGTCTCAGAGATTTAGTGAGACAGAGCACTAATGATTCAATTTGGATATGGAGAAAAACAGGATCACCTTTCCAAGTGTTAAAAGAGTATGTCTGATAGACTTGGGTTTCCAGCCAATCCTGCAGGTTTTCTTCAGAAAGAGACCCAGGGTGTTATAAAGGGTTTGTATACCCAAATAAGACTGAAGAGCAGTATACTTAGTTTTTCAAGGTCCTTCTTTTAAAATGTTTATCTTGTCAAATATATGAAAAGTGAGACTTCATTAATTTTTTTTAGTTAAAATTACTAGTGGACTTAATATAAACCTCAAAATTTTATGTTAAAACAAGGTGATGTTCATTTGCAGTATTGTGTAACAATTCAGGTTGATTCACTGGCTGACTTCCATATTCATAACCTGTTGTTCTAGTTTCTTCTGCATTGTAGCTTCTTGGTGTCACATTTCATAGAATCATAGGGGTTGGAAGGGACCTCTGAAGATCATTGAATCCAACCCTTTTGCTGCAGCAGGAACACCTAGGGCAGATCACACAGGAACGCATCCAGATGGGTCTTCAAAGTCTCCAGAGAAGGAGACTCCACAACCTCTTTGGGCAGCCTGTTCCAGTGCTTTGTCACCCTCACAGTAAAAAGTTTTTCTTCATGTTGAAGTGGAACTTCCTGTGTTGTACCTTGGTGCTATTTCCCCTTGTTCTGTCACAGGGCACCACTGAATAGAGACTGGTCCATTCTTGACACCCATCCTTCAGATATTTATAGACATTAATAAGGTCCCCTCTTAGTCTTCTTTTCTCAAGACTAAACAGCCTCAGGTCTCTCAGCCTTTTCTTGTATGACAGATGTTCCAGTCCCTTAATCATCCTTGTTGCCCTTTGTTGGACTCTTTCCAGCATGTCCCTGTCCCTCTTGAACTGGGGAGCCCAGAACTGGACACAATACTCCAGATATGGTCTCACTAAGGCGGAGTAGAGGGGGAGGAGAACCTCCCTTGACCTTCTGGGTCTTTTGTCTCAGCTTTAGTTAGGAAAAGCAGGAAGAAAAACAGATCCAATGTCCTTAGCACAATTCCTGTTCACAAAAGAATACTAGAAATTTTTGTACTTGGAGAAGAAGAGTGCAGTTGCTTTTATGCTGCATCAGGAAGGCCTGACTGGTGGAGTTTTTTCCTTAGTTGAATTTCTGGCTTCTCTATGGTCTTTAGTTCCATCACACTGAATGTTTTTTTTGCCATCACTTTCTCCGCTCTCTGGATTTATTTTCTGACATCTCTGGTTATGTTCAAGGCCTACGACACATTCATTTTACTCAACTTGAGGTATGATCTCATTTTGGAGACTGAACCCTAAGTTTCTTCACCCAACAGATCTGCTTGTATTGTGTAACTGTAGGCCTTTCTTCCCAGTGTTGTCTCTTACAGCCATATCAATATTTTTTCTTTTTTTAGAGCAATTTAAAAAAGCAACAACAACTGAGTGTTTAGGGTTTCTATCCTATTGTGGTAACATAGAACTACTTTCCTCCTATACCTGTAGTACTGAATTGTATTCATGTGATTACCCAGAATAATTCACTAACAGCTGTTTCTTTTAATAAAGCCGGTGTTTACATTTTTCAGTTTTTCTTTGGGGTGTTTCTGAATATCATCCTGTCCAATGTGCTGCATCATTGGTACTGTAGATGCTTACTAGTGGTGTATCTTAGCCATTGTTCTTTTTTCCCTGACAGTGTCTCTTGATGTTCATACATTACTAAGGTCAGCACAGACATTATTATGAAACAGAGACACGTCCATTAAAACCTTGTTAAGAGGCGTTACCATATTTCTTTGCACATGTAATTAATTCAGGCTTGACCTGCTTCAATGGAAGGTGAAATCACTTCTCAAGAATGCAATGATTAAAGTCCCCTGCTTTTGAATTTTAACCTGATATTCTCGTGGCACTGTATTACAACTTTTGTGCAGGATCATTGTATTTCTTGCATAGTGAAAGGCAGTAATCGCAGCTCATGTGTGTAGCCCAGTGTTCTTTGTGGGCCAGATGTCAGCTTCTCCTAGAGAAACAATTTGTTTAACCCTGGCCTGGTGAGTTTTGGCAGTGGTATATGCTCCTTCTTATGCCATTGTTCTGTATTACATAGCTTGCATGAGAACATGATTATCAAGAATGATGTTGTAAAATATGTCCTTCATCCAACCAGGCAGATGATGTTCAAGCCCTTGCTTGTGATCAGTTTGGTATTTGTTTGGGTTCAACGTATCACAAAAACTGGTGTTTGCTGAACATGCTCTTTTTTAGAGCTAAGTTCTTTGTGTTCAGCATTGTTGATGTCCATGTAGCAAAGCTTGGCATGGGTGTTCTTTTTTTTTCAATATTTCTTGATGCTGATACTAGTCAGTTGGTTGTCTTACCCAAAGGCTGTCTTCTAGAGGATTTTGAATTTAATCCATGTTAATCAACTTTTTGAAGTGAAGACTAATGGTAAAGAATGGTTTGTGGTGTTTTCAGAATGCTTGTATTTTCATATATCCATGCCTTGAAAAAAAATAACCAAACCAGTATGATATTAAAGATGCCCACTATTACCTGAGTACATATAAGATTTGGACATCACAAAAACTCCAGTAGAGGATAAGGAATAATAATGTGAAATAATAATAATTGTTTAAAAACTTCTGGTTCTAGTAGATTAAAAAATACATTCTAGTGATTGACACTAAAAATTACTACTGAATCTCTATCACTGAGAATCAAAGGAAAAGTATATACTCCTAGAGGTGGTTTTAGCTGTTGGTGTCTTGTAGGTCTCAGTTTTAAGGTGTTTGTTGGCATAACTCTGAAAATTGTACCTTAAACCTGTTTTGAAAGTGGTTGTAGAAATCTGCAACTGTCTTACCAGTAAGATTCTTGCAGAGGAAATGTTTTCCATCAGCTCTCAGATGAGGTAGCCAACATAGGTGCTTATTTAAAAACAGTTTTCTCCATTTTTTGTTACCACTGATGTTCTGAATGTCACTGCGCTCACTTAAAGCTGAGTCGCTAAAGTTTTTTTCAAGGAATTCTGAGGGAGTGGTGTATTGGTGAGGAGAGAGGGACTTGCTTTTTGTCTCTGAGATCAGCACTTAAAAACCCTTTGACTTTTAAAACTAGACATTTAAAATCCCTTTTGGGGTGCTAGGTTTTATTAAAAATTGATCTTTACATTAACGTTATACTGTGCTTAAATCTGAATAAGATTTAATGAATTTGAATGAATGAAGACTTCTGGCAAACTTCTGCATTGACATTATTTTATAGTATCACTGTGTTGCTGACAGATTCAGTCAAAAGCCAGGTTTATCTTTAAGTGACTGAAAGATTGTAAAAATACCCACCCAATGACATTGATTTTCAAGGACAATTTACTGTGATGGTATTCAGATTGGGTCTGACTTAGATATAAAAAAATACTGCATGGTAACTCATGATGAGGCATCCTTTATTGCTAATGTTTTTACCTTTAACACAAAGCTCTCTAAAATTGTCCTTTGTGTGAGATAAATCATTAGGTATTTGTCATGCAAAATAAAGCTAACTGACTCTAGAAGTACTTGTTTCATGGCTCATTCATGCTGTGATAAACATATTTCAATTTAATTTCCTTGAAGGGAAGCTGGACCTGGACATCCAGGCACTGTGTTCTGTAAGGTATTCCCAGCCTGCACATCAGCAGTCAATGTCTGTTCAGTTCATTTAAGTTTGCACACTGTGAATATCATCTGGCCCCAAGTTACAGGAAAAGCTCAAGAAGGGAACTTTTAAAATAAAGGAATGAAGTTGTTTTTTTCTTTTAACCAAAAGGCAGAAAAGACAGGACAATCTTAATTTACTGTTAAGCATCACAGTCCACAGCCTAATCACATTGCACTGGCTGTAACCCTTGAGAGTAAGGTACCCCCACAATTGCAGAAGAAGTTGGGGGCTGGAGAGAAATAAAACTTTGATGGTTAATGTTATTTGAAATTTTTTGAGAGGGCAGTGTTTCTTATACCAAAAAAAAAAATAAAAATATCCAAGCAGGCTACTTCGATAAATCATCACAGGTTTTTCAGTAGTCTTAGCTGATGGGAGTGGATCATGAGCTGCCTGTGAATCATGGTTACCTGTAGAGTTTGTTGATTCCAGGGGGATGCCATAGTGTGAGGAATGTAGAATTCTGTAATAGTGTTTGTCAAAAAGAGTTTTACAGGTTTTATGATAACCATGAAGAAAATAACCATGAAGAAGGTAGGATACCTATCCAGAACCTTCTGCTGTCATTCTCCTCATTCCTTTATTTGAGACTTGAATGCTGGGGAGGTACATATGTAGTGTGTGAAACATCTAATGGAAGTGAAAATTGAGATTGGGAGTTTTGCTTTTTATGATACTGGTTCACAGGTAAAAGTTGCTTAGCAAAGATGAACAAGCAGATATTAAGGTTTGGGGTTCTCTTTAGTTGAAGGAATTCCTTTATTTAGAAATGGTTATTCATATACTAAAATAGCATAGAAGTGTCCTATTGAAAGGACTAATTAGAGTTATATTTGAAGTTAATTTGAAGTACAGTACAACTGAATGGGCATTTCAGTGGCAAATATAAGACTTCATGCTTATCTTTTGTACATGAAAATCCAAGTGCATTATGAATGGAGGGAAAATTTGTTATTGCATACAGATGTATAGACTTGAAAGTCTGGACTGAAGATCCACAAAACCACCCTGTGAAATGACAGTAAGCCTTTGTTCTGTGCCTTATGGAATTGCTTCCCTTTTTCTCAACAGTGGACAAAACTGGCTGCTTCAGAAGAGTCATTGTAGTTAGTTGTCTGCTGGGGTTTGATTTTGGCTATGTCTGTAGCAGAGGAATTCCTTGCATAATATGATCCTGTGTGATCCTGTGTATGTCACAGAAGCATGTAATTGTCATGTCTGTTTGTTCCAGTTGATGTTGAGGTGGAAAAAAGAGTGAAAATACAGTGTTTCTTTTGAAATTATTTTCTTGTCACAGATAGCATGGTAAGTCATACATAAATGAAATATATTACATGGAATACTTTTTTGTATATAAGCACAGCATCTCCCTGTTCACTAAGTCTTGATTTTAACTTCATTTAATGTGCTTTATTAGCAGCGAGTTTCTATGGCCTGCATGTGAGACGCTTTAAATGAAATTTGTTCAATATCTTTTATCAATGATCTGATGAGGGGATTGAGAGCACCCTCAGTAAGTCTACAGATGACACCAAGTTGGGTGAAAGTGTTGATCTGCCTGAAGGTAAGAAGGCTTTACAGAGGGACCTGTACAGGCTGGATCAGTGGGCCGACGCCAATTATATGGCATTCAACAAGGCCAAGTGCCGGGTCCTGCATTGGGGTCAGAACAGCTCCAGGCAACGCTGCAGGCTTGGGGAAGAGTCGCTGGAGAGCTGCTCAGCAGAAAAGGACCATTGGGTGCTGACTGACAGCAGGCTGAGTATGAGCCAGCAGTGTGCCCAGGTGGCCAACAGCATCCTGGCTTTTATCAGGAATAGTATGGCCAGCAGAAGTAGGGAAGAGATCATGCCCCTGTACTCGGCACTGGTGAGACTGCACCTCAAGTATTGCGTTCAGTTCTGGGCCCCTCACTACAGGAAGGACATTGAGGTGCTGTGCATAGAAGAGCAACAAAGGTCGTGAAGGGTCTGGAGAACAAATCATATGAGGAGCGGCTGAGGGAACTGGGGTTGTTTTAGTCTGGAGTAAAGGAGGCTGAGGGGAGACCTCATTGCTCTTTGCAGCTACCTGAAAGGAGGTGGGTGTTGGCCTCTTCTCCCAAGTAAGTAGTGACAGGAACAGAATAAATGGCCTAAAGTTGTGCCAGGGGAGGTTCAGATTGGATATTAGTAAGAATTTATTTACCAAAAAGAGTGGTCAGGCACTGGAACAGGCTGCCCAGGGAGATAATCAAGAAATGTGTAAATGTGGCACTTCAGGGCATGCTCTAGTGGCTGAAGTAGTGGGGTTTATGTGTGGGGTTTTGTTTTGTTGGGGGGATTTTGGGTTTTTTGTGTGTGTTGATTGTTGGACTTGGTCATCTCAGAAGTTCTTTCCAACCATGATGATTTTGTGAAGGATCTGTCCTCTGGAAAGCCCTATTTGCACATCTAAGATCGAGGCTGAAGCAGTTGGTGATGTAGGAGTTGGTAGTGCTAAGAGTTTTTATACTGCAGTTTACTAAGGTCTATTTATGAGGAAGTAAGGAACACATATCTGTTCTCATTGTGCAACTGAGAGCTTATGCTTTGCTTGTATTAGCAAGCTGTCCTCGTATAATATCTCTACCTTATGGTGTCCGAGTAGTAGCAGCAGGCAAGTGACATCAACTGATGCCATAAGACTGCTTCACTCTTGAGCTGTTTTAGGACTTTTCTTATTTTGGTCTTCTTCTACTTCTCCCAAGCTACAAGTCTCAGTTGCTGATGAACCTGACTACTGGAGCTCAGCTTCAAGACAGCTTTCTTACTCGAGCTGAGTTGTCTATGACTGTATAGAAATTAAATCTGCCGTACGTTATGGTATCCATTTCCTGTGTGCTTTTTCAAAGTTTTCCATCATTTCCGAATTCTACTTCTGTACCATCTATGAAGAGAGAACAGGGCTTGGAAAAGAGAAATGGAAAACAAGCCATCCTTTTCTTAGTTCTAAGTGAGATAAATCACCTGTCTTTTTTTTTTTTTCATTGCAGTATACATGAAGCTCAAGATCTGAACCTGCTATGACTGACCCAGACGTCCTCACTGAGGTCCCAGCAGCTCTCAAACGCCTTGCCAAATACGTGGTGCGTGGCTTTTATGGCATTGAACATGCTTTGGCTCTGGACATTCTCATCAGGAACCCCTGTGTGAAGGAAGAAGACATGTTAGAACTCCTTAAGTTTGATAGGAAGCAGTTGCGGGCAGTTCTCAACACCCTCAAGGGTGACAAGTTCATCAAATGCAGGATGAGGGTAGAGACAGCTCCAGATGGCAAAACCACTCGTCATAACTACTACTTCATCAACTACCGCCTTCTGGTTAATGTGGTGAAGTACAAGCTGGACCACATGAGGCGAAGGATTGAGACCGATGAAAGAGACTCCACCAATCGCGCCTCTTTTAAATGCCCCATTTGCTTCAGCACTTTCACAGACTTGGAGGCCAACCAGCTGTTTGACCCCATGACAGGTAAGAGTAGAGGTAACAGAATACTCTGGTTCTGTCCTTTGTAATTGCTAGACTATAAGGAAACAGTCTTGGGAAAATTTTCTTGAGTTTGGCTGGAGCTAGAGGGCAGTCTGTTTCTGCAGGTGATAAATGTTTGAGCAAAATACAAAAAATAATGTATACAGACTTACACAGTCTTTACAGGCAAATAGCCACGTTGGTAAAGTGCTTGAGTGTCGAGCAGTAGAGAAATGGAGGTCATGTTGCAGTCATATTCAAGGATGAATAAGGCAGTCTGTCCTTGTTGGAAGCTGACAAATTTCAATATAACCTGGTCTTGCCTGTAAACTTGTATGACTTACTGGTAGTTTGCAGAATGGGCATATATACAGTTGATTTTGGTTTGCAAAATTTTTTAGTTTAGAGATAGTCATGCAGGAAGTGAACTGTCACTGTTTAATTTTCTTGTAGCCAGTTCTTTCTGCTGCACAACCTTGTTTCCCCAGTGTAAAGCAGTCTTATGAAAGTTAAAATAAATGAATTACAGGCTTGTCTGTGGTTGGGAGTAAACAATATTATTTTTCAAATTGTGTCTTAGTCTCAGTGGAGGTGTGTATCTGTCTCATGCATATGAAATGAGAAACTTTTCTGGATGTCATTGTCTTGCAGGGGCAGTCCAAATACTTTGTGCTTGTGTGCCAGGGGAAATAAGAAACAATACCTGCACCTGATGAGATCCTGTTTTGCTAGTCTAGTCTGGAATTATTTGGGGAAGAAGGCATGGAAGAGGGGTTGGGCCTTAGGCTTTCGCTTCATGAAATAGTTTCTTTCCTTTTTAATTTTTCTTTTGAATTCTTTGTCCTGATCTTACTTTTCCACAAAAATAAAAAGGGCAAAAGTCAGGAGAGCACTCAGAAACAGTGGTTTGTGGGGTTTTGTGTAAATTATCATAATGAGAAACAGTTAAAATTCATAGTTTAGTGGTATTGAAGCTTTTCATCTAGGACTGCTGATGTCTCGTCTGCTTTGGAGAAGGGCAGACCCAGCAAATGTTCAGCCTCATTTTCCCTCCTTCCTGCCTTCAAAGATTAAGAGCTGTGAAACTCCTTTTCTTTGAACAACCATGAAACTGATATTCACTACTAGAGAAGCAGAATCCACTAAGTCACGTAACAGTTGTTGCTGTAATCCAGCACAGCTCTCTAAGTAGAAGTTACTCTCTTGTGGAGCAACAAAACCAGCAATGCCAGCACAGATTTTCTGTACTCACCACTGAGTGCAGAAACAACACGTGCTTTCTACAGTAATGATCATCTGTGGCAGCTACAGTCGTGGGTGTCAGGCTGAAGGGGAACCGTGCTTTTGCAGTTTGCTTCAGTAATGACAGTGTAGAGAACCTGTGCAGAGAAATAAAACATAGTGGGCAATGTGAGTTACTCATCCCAAGGAGACCTGTAACACCTGGAATGTGAGTCCTCCTGGCCTGTGTGGGTGGAGAGTTCCAAGAACAAATAATTGGATGTTGAGGAGATGCAGAAGACAATAATGCTGGGATTCAGCTTTGACAGCAAGGCCTGTGCTCCAGGAACTGATGAGGTCAACCAAGAATTTGTCTGCAGTACAGGGACTAGCTGTCTTCTCAGTGCAACATCATTCACTGGCATGTGGAATGTTTTGCAGTTTTGCTGATGGAAGGAAAGATTGAGTACTGTTTTCCCAGCAATTCCCAACAGCTGGTTTCTGTCACTATTAATGCAAATAACAAGATAGCTAGTTTATCTTCACTTACTTTCAATAAGAACATACCTGTCTAGAATTCTTGTATATTCTGTTTGTCCTTATATGACTTTTAAGTCAATGTTAGCTTCATCTAGATAGTGCATGATTATACTATTGTTTCTCAAGAGCTTTTACATGAAATACAAGTTTAGAGAGGGCTTTCCAGTTACTGTATCGGAAGATTTCCTGCTGTCTCCAAAGGATGAGATAGCTACTTTTTTCGATGAGAGGTAAATAAGTGGGTGATACTTTTTTTTTCCTTTTTTTTTTTTTTTTTTTTTTGCAAGAATGGTAACCTTATGTTGCAGTGGATTGTGTTGTCTGCATATGTTTCCTGCTCCTCTACAATTCTGTATTAGAAAAGAACTGAGACACCTTTGGATCTCTCACAAACGGAGCTTGTGAGGACAAGGCATGCGGAGGAACAAGGTTTATCAGACAGTGAATAGCATCCTTTTCCAAGGGTGTCTCTAGCCCTTATCAGCCTTGTGCAGAAACCTCTCCCACTCATTGAAACTCATGGCAGTGCAACTGCTGAAGGGTAGCTGAAAGCCACATGAATTTCAGTCACAGCTGACCTAAGCTGATCCTGGACTGCAGCCATGTTGATAAAATTTATGAACTAAAAGGCCTGCAGGGCCAAAGTCTGTTAGTCCATGGGACAAGCAGAGCATGGAAGGCATTCTCTGCACTAGTCTAGACCAACCTGCACTTTAATTGGCGGTCTGCTGTTAAAAGACATCCTGTTTCACTGTCTGCTTTTTGTCCTTGTCAGGCAGATGGTTTAGATGTTCTGTGTTTGTTCTGCTTTGCTTTCCTCTTCCCTAGTTAGAATCAAATGCAAACTGATCAATTGTTGTAGAATGAAAGGGTTAGAAAAGAGGTTATTGCTCTTTTCCTTCCTTAACAGTCATAGTGAGGAGGTTTCCAGAATCTCCCCATGATTGTAGTCATTCTGTTGCCATTTGTGAATGAACAGTGCTTATGAAGATCCTATCTGTAAGTTGAATCCATAGTGTGCTTTAATTTTTACCACAGCATCTGTCTGCCTCTTGGCTTTAGCAGAGGTCTGTTTCTTACAGGTTACCATGTGTCAAATGGAGGCTTTTTTAACTCTGTGCTTTAATCCATTTGTGAATAATTTTGAAGTAAACAAATAAATAATATCACACTTGCTCCTCTGTGGCAGTGTTTACTGTTGTCTCCAAAGAAGCAGTATCAGTGAGTTCTGCTTTTCGAGGGAGCTTTTTACATACTGAGCAGGCAGTTCTTCCCCACTTTTGTGAGTGTTTTGAGATCTACAGAAAGAACAAAACCAGTGCTGTATGAATGAAAAGTGGTTTACTTCTAGCCTTGTGTTTGAAATGGGATGACTGAGAAAGGAAAAAAGATTGTCATTATCCTGGAAGATTCTAATATAAGCACTGGAAATATAGATGACTACCTTTCACTTGTGCCATCATTTGCTGTCTAACTGTGCCCTGATAGTTCATCATTCTGTGTTCTGCATGCTAGCAATTGCATGCAGCTGCTCTGGTCATGAAGCCTCACACGGGTGAGAAGCTGCAGCCATTCCCTTAAACAAGGCAAGGGCTATCTCTTAAGGCAGGGATGTACAAGAAAGAGTTTAATTGTGTAGCAGTAAGAAAAGCCAAATGTTAAAGGTGTACTGTTTGTGACACTGCTGAACTCTGTGTATTCCCAGACCTGGGCTGACAGTGGACACTGGCATAAAGGTACACTGGGTTTTCAAGTGTTTGACCTAGAGGTAGGATGTTACTTCATCAAGCTCTTACACAGGCCTGTGGGAAGAGTTTCCTTCTCGGTGCTTTTAAATGTAGGAACTACAGAAATTTGCTTTCTGTAGGCGACTTCCTGAAATTGGAGAGTAATCGAAACAATTCAATACCAGCTTGTGGCTTAGAGTAAAAAAAAAAACCAAACCATGCAACTTTTGGAGAATTAAATATGCAGAAGTCACTTTTGTGGAGTGTGGGGGGAAGGACAGGAGGAGCTGCATTATCTCACCCAGCAGAGGGAGCTGCCTTCTCTGCTCTATACATACGGGCTCTGGATTGATTCATTTATTGAATGTCACAAAACTGGAAATTATGTTCATGGATCTGTGTTCTGTAGCATGATTAATTGGATGGTGTATTTGTAAATCTAGTGTAGTGTTGGAGTTGACTGTGAAATTCAAGGTCGATTTGAAAGAAAGTATGTGACTAGAAACCACAAAAAGCAGAGTGGGGTGGAAGTGAAGGAGTGACAAAACCAAGATCCTGCAGTGCATCACACTGTTATTCAGTCCTAGATTTCCTTAGGTATTCTAAATACCAAACTGTATCAGGATACTCATCAGCCTAGCAGATGAATTTGATGTTATAAAGAAAATAAAAGGCTAGACAAAGCAGTTTTCCCCTCTGTTCTCTTCTACCTTTGCAATATAATTTTTGTCCAGTCTTGCATTTCTTTCACTTCTGTTACTGTGAATAAAAACCTTGATGTTAACAGTATATTGTAATTACAGTTGGTCTCTCTTATATATGTCTATACTGTCTTCACCATAACATTCAGTTAGATAAGACATGAATAATAGTGGAAAGAAAAAGATGGAAGATAAGTGGGTAATGTGATTCAGGAAGACGATGCTGTTGGGATGTTCTTAATTGCAGTTGTAATCACTGGAGTCTTTTGTTGTTGGAAATCATAGCAGCTCATTACTTGTCTCTTCTTTGCCCTCCCACCATTTGCTTTTGTTTTGGTGAATGATTTGTGGATATAGTTGTCTTAGTCTTCCTGAAGATGTGCTCTAATACTAGCATACTGTGTATCTGGATCCCTTTCTTACTCTGTGTGCAGATATGAAATTTAATTTGGGAAGAACAGATTGAAGGTGGCAATATCATTTTTGAAGAAGGGAAGACAACACCTTGAATTTCATTTTAACGCCACTGTTTTACTGTCAGTCTCTCACATGTCATTTGTGTACTTCATAACAGAATTGCACATAACGCATTCAAAGGCTGGTTTTCTGTACCTGTGACAAGGCACCTTGTATCACACTTAGGCAACCTGTGTGCAACTGAGCTTTTGTATGGTTCAGGCCCTGCTACTGAGATCAGAAATGTGAGTAGCCTTTGATTTTTTTGCCTTGGTCTTAGGTGTTGCTCAGCTTCTTACTTCATCCCCAATGAGCTATTCAGATCACGTCTGTCTTTTCTTCTTGTTTCAACTTTTTACCTCCTCAGGCAAAAGTTCTAGTTTCAAATTTTCCTGATCAGATTCAAATTACTTTTGAACCTGTCCTATTTATTTTGTTAATTTTTCTTATGCTTCCCCTTCTGCCTGTTTTTCACCTTGCCTTTTCTTGTGGAGCTCTTGTGTCCATTTCTGGTACCTTTCTTTTTGTGTTCTGTACCTTCCATCCATTAGTTAAAAAAAAATAAATCAGAGAATGATTTGGGTTGCAAGGGACCTTAAGGATCATCTAATTCCAACCTCCCTGCATGTACAGGGACATCTCCCAATAGGCCAGGTTGCTCAAAGCCCCATCCAACCTGACCTTGAACACTTTAAGGGAGGGGGCAGCCACAACCTACCTGGACAACCTGTTCGAGTCTCTTACCACCCTCACTAAAGGATTTCTTCCTAATATCTAATCTACTTTTTCTCTCTTCAGCTTAAAGCAATTACCCCATGTCCTCTCATTACAAATCCTTGTTAAAAGTCCCTCCCCAGCTTTCCTGTAGCCCCTTCAGGTACTGGAAGGCCACTATAAGGTCTCCCTAGAGCCTTCTCTTCTACAGGCTGAACAAGCTCAGCTCTCTCAGCCTGTCTTCATAGAGATACTCCATCCTCTGATCACCTTCATGGCCCTCCTCTGGATTTGCTTCAACAGCTTCACGTCCATGTTTATTGGGGACAAAAAATCCCAAATAACTTAGAAATATTTAATCTATATGTTCACACTGTATAGTCAATCCTATTTTATTTTTATGCCGTTGATTCTTGTCCTTTAGGTTCAAGGATTTTCAGAACATTCTGGATTGTTTTGTCTACTGTGTACTGCCATGCGGGTGCTACATGATATTACCACTACAACAATTTGCAGCTTTTTAGCAGCCAAAACCAGGACTTAGAAAGTCTTTTTGTATTTGGCATACCATAAAATTCCTTTGAAAAAGAAGAGATTCAGAGCAATTCTGTTTTGAACAACTTCAAATTCTGTGAAGATATTTTTTTTCTTGTTAGTTTTCCAAGTGTATGGAAACCCATCAGTGTAATTTTTCTTGACTTTGCAGGCACATTTTGTTTGTCTGTGCTGCCACTGAAAGCTTTTGGCGAACACCAAAAGAAGGAAACTGCCCATGCTCTGCTTAGTTTCTCTGTTTCTATTCAAATTTCTGGCAAAAGCTCTAATAGTATTCCTGTCAACTTTACTCTGCTTCAACTTTATGAGGCCTGGAACCACAGGAAAGGGAAAACTGAGAAAAAAATATATCAGGATTAATGCATGTTTTTCTAAAAGTAAGAACGTTCTTTAGAATTACTTACAAGGGATGTGCAGGTTATGTCTGTAACTTGAACTCATACCCTGTGGGTTTGATACCCTGTCTGAAAGATAACCCCCTTTTAGTCTAACTGGAGATTGCTCAGCTTGGTGCAGAAATAGATGGAGGTAGTGTCAGAATCTGTGCCACGCAGAACATCAGATTGGAGGATTGTAAGACTCTGGAGTCACTCAGAAAAGCTGTTGCCTGTAAAGTCCTGGCTAGTCACTTCTCTATTCTAGGTTGACCTCTGGCTGGTGTGCTGTGTATCTTAGATTAAAAATGATGTCTGATAAATGCATATCCTGACTTACGGTATTGATACCTTTTGATATTTTTTTTTTGTCTGCAAAGGACACGTTATTACTAGTAGTGCAGGAAGTAATTGCCCTTCAAATAAAGGTTATCTATCACTTTAACTTTTCTCTTGGTGTTGCAAATGGAAATAGATAACAGCAAGAAGATCCCTGTAAAATCTGTGAGTATTGCTAAGCCATTTGCAGTGATGAAAGCTGGACTTGCAGCATTGCTACTCTTATGAAACTGCATTCTTGGTAATACCATCTGGTAAATGTGTCATCCTTTTAGGTATGGGTATCTCTTCAGTTGGATTGGGAGCTCATGTAGAATCCTGTACTTGTGTTGCAGTCTTTTTGCTGCGGGTTACAACTAAAGGGTATATTATGTTGGCTGAGTTGGTATTTCGGCCTAGTCTCGTCGGCCAAAGTTTAAGAAAAAAAAAAGTTCTTTAATTCCTAATGAGCTTCATTGGATGTTCGCTCTGTTCAGTTCCATCTTTCTCTGCTTACTGTCTGGCTTAATTTATCCACAGTAGGACAGAAGGAAGAACTGTCAGCTCAGATCTGCCGAGATGGTGCATATGAGCTGGAGCAGAAAAAGCTCTTACTGAGAAGAGGAAAGGATTCCTCTTTTCTTTTCCAATTTTATATTTAATATGTATTAAATAATGTGGTGCTTCTGAACAAACAATAATTTGATGTCTGTCTCATGCAGTCCCTTTTTAATGCTTAATCTACCTATTCAAGAGAAATATCTTTGGATGCTCAAAAATTTGGTTACAATATTTTTAATTTAGTTGAGCTAAAAATGATCTGTACAGTGAGATGAATGAGCAACTCAGTGTCCCTCTAGATAATATAAAGTTGTTCTGAAGGTGCTTCTTTTTTATTTTTTATTTTTTTTCTTTTTAAGAAAATGTTAAATTGCTTCTCTAATTGCAAACCCAGGTCAGCAGGAAGGGAAAACTGTAGCATGAAATGTTATTGTGAAAGGCAGAGGTGCAAATTTGGTTGATATCTTCTGAATTTTCTGGAGCTTACTACCTAAACTACGCCCAAGAAATACATTTTTACAGGCCATTCTACATGAATATTGCAGACTGTGATCAAGTTGCTATTTCACAACTGAGTTACTGCACTGCTATGCCCTTAGAGCACCTTGCATGCCTCATTCTCCACTGATAACCTGCTGTGGCCTCCCCGACAGAGATTATTAGCTTGCATCCCATACAGTGCTCTAGAGAAAAATGTATTTTAAACTGCTGACTGGCTTTGTGTAGCTGTACTTGCTCCTTGGCCACAAAAAGCTGGTGTCTTTTTGTTTTTCACATGTAATCAGAGTAAGACAGCATGATTTATTTTCTCTCAGAGTAGAAGTTAGAAGTCCAAGTGTGTCCGTCCTGTACTGAAATACATCTTCCAGCAGATGCTGCAGGTCCGGCATGAGGGCTGATGCATGGTCAGTGTTGACGTTTGGATGGTGAGATGGCATAGTAATACTATGGTTGTGGTGGTCAAAAATGGCAAGTAATAGCGAAATATAACAGACAGCTGTATGGATCTATGAGTCTATAAATGAGGATATGAATTCATGAGTCTATAAATTTTATAAGGTTGAGAAGTAAGTGATAACAGAGGCTTTACCATGAAATGCTTCATTAGGTAGATTAGATCAGCTTTACCTCAATTATTCTCAAGTTCCAGAGGATGAAGTAGTATCTGTGTTCACCTGGTATTTCTTCAAGATAAACTATTTTATTTAAGGATTTTTCTTTTCTAGTTGTCTGTATGTACGACTCAGATGCACCAGAGAGATGTCTCTCTGCTGTGGAGGCACACAGGAGAAACTTTTTGCCCATCTACCAGTATGTTCTGAAGGAGTCTTTTGGGAGCCCTGAACAAAATATTATTTAAACAAGTAGATATAGAAGTCTTGTAAATGTTACTAAGCTGTACACACTCTGGAAGGCAAGTGAAGGGTCCCCAGAATGGTTTGCTGAAGCCGGTTCCATACCTAGAGGAAATCTGACTTACTTGGTTTGAGTGTTTGGAGCTTTATAGTATTTATTGAGGATGAAAATAGGTCCTTTACAGGCAGAAGTAGAAATTGTAACATCCTGCAAGGTGAAGTGTTTCAAGCTCAGTTGCTTCTTGTAAAAGAAAATGCCTTCTCAGGCAGGCCTAATTTTCAGTATTCTAGTGAAGTAATCTTCTGGTCTTTGCTCTTTTTTAATAATGTCTGAATTTCAGAATAACCTAACAAGAAGGTGATGGCAAAAGGGTGTAATTCCGTACTATATAAGGGTGGGAAACAAGGGAAGAGAGTCTTTCTCTTGCTACTCTGGTAGTCTTTTTAGGTTGGTGTGCATTGTGGTTTTGGGGGGTGAGGCGTGTGTTTTTGGTTTGGGCTTGTTTGTTTGGGGTCGTCTTTTGCATTTTGCTTTTCACACTTTAGAGGCATTAATTAATTTTTTCATGTGATCTAAAGGAGGTCAAAGTTGATTCCTGTTAATTCTGTACTCAAGGGGTGTGCATTTGATCCTTGATCTGTGAGTTTGGACAACTAATCTTTTCCACTAATCTGTTACATTGTCTGGAAAATTAGCAACTTTCCCTCTGGCAACATTCAAACTGTTCTGTTATCTTCTCAGTTAGAATGGTTTCCAGCTTATGAACATGTACCAATTGTATGAGTGAGTGAGAAACATGGGGTTTCTATAGTGAGCTGATCAGCTGTGCAGGAGGAGTGCAATGAAGATTGTTCCTGCTAGCCAGTTTTCAAAATAGCTGAGTATTGTGAGGACAGAGTTGCTTGCAAGAGTATGCCAAGTGAAACTGCAGCAGGTGCCCTAATGGAAATGCTTGATAGCTGGCAGTAATGCCGTCCCCTTACATGCCAAGCATACACTTCTTGCAGTTGCCATCCACACATGGTCTGCCAGGGCACAAAATCTGCTTCCTTTCATTTGCAAGAATAAGAACTATGTCCCAGCCAGATTCAATCTGGTTCTTAAATATGGGGGATGGATTTGAGGTTACCGGCATCAATCTAATTCAAAGAAATATTGAAGTTCACTTTAATAGAAAGTTGCTGGTTCATTTCTACCTTGTATGACATTTTGGTACAGGAAATTCAACAGCTGGTTTTCCAAAAGAGTGGCCAAATGCTGTGAAGTGCCAGTATAGTATATGGAGAAACCTAGGCACAGCATTTGGGAGACTTGTCCAGAGGCTTTTCTGTGGATTACAAAGTTTTGAAGAGACTTTGTTTCTGTTAGGCTCCTGTTGAACAAGAGAGCTTTACCTTCCACTTTGTCTGAAGCTATTGCACATTTCAAAAAGGGTAGGTGTATGAATTAGACTAGTGTCTCAAAAATAACCTTTCTGAACCTGGACACATGGCCTATGATGCATCTGACTCAAAGGCTCTCTACTTCAGTGGTTATACTTAAACATGGCCTGATAGGCATGCCTGTGGCAAAGCAACTCTGGAATAAAAAGATGACAGGAGGAACACAAGTGCAAATTCTTCTAGAGAGTCCTTAACTTGCCCACAGGCTGTATGTTGGCTCTCATTGGATTCTTTAATCAGAACTGCAGGCAGCCTAGTGTATATCTCAAGCTTGCACAACTGAAATGGAGAACCAACGGTATACTTAAAGGGACAAAAATGTTCCACAGGCAGTTGTGCTCATTCTGTTTCTTGTTAACCATGTTTTCTGAGAAACAGGTGCCATTAAGAGTGTATATAGGTAATATATTAATTGCTTTCCTTTTTTTTTTTTTTTTTTTTTTGTCCCGTACAAAATCAAGCTAAAAATAAGGTTAAGATTTGTATTGTTAAGTGAGCTACTAATCAGTTACCAGCTATGAACATTAAAATTTCCATCTGAATTTGTTGAAAGTTTGATATTAAAGCCCGTAAGTTCTTACTGATACAGAACTATCATTGTTGAATAGTATAAAATTCTTAACTTAAGTTTCTAAAGCAGAGAAAAAAAACCCTCTGAGCCTAATTTTCATCAATATAGACTTGCTCACAAATATATATTCTTTCATTATATTTTTCAGTCTTGCTTTAACCATTCTGGTGATTCGATATAGTCCTTATCACTGACTTCAGTAGAATATTTTGCAATGTGGAAGATTTTATCTGGAGAATTTTGTCCTGTTGCACACAACTTCAGTCTTTCACTTTCGGAAGTAATTATCTTTCTCTCTGCATCATCCCCCACAATTGTGGGATGAAATTGAACCAGAAAAACAGAACTATGCCAGGAGTCTTCATATTGACGTTTACTTGTTCCCTGAGAGGGTCAGATTCAGTGTCTTCTTTTCTCCTGTCATATATTAGATTATTGGTCTGTGTGCTCTTTACTCATTCTAATTCTACTTGTCCTTTTTTTCTCATTAAAAAGCTATTCCCCTGCCCATGCTCTCCAAAAAGGGGCAGAGGAAGAATTTGTCTGTTAATAACAGGATAATAAGCCTTTGGGTTGAATGTTTATTCTGTTGAGGTCTCAAAACGTAGCAGAAGTAGTTGGTACTTGACGAAAGAAATTCTGTCCAGCCATATTGGCTATGCAGATAAGAAAATTGCAACTGGAGGATCGAGGGGGTTTTTGCCATCTAGAGGAAACAAGCTTTTTTGCTTGAAAAATAATGAGATTTGGGGAGGAGGAAAGAGGAAAATGAAAACGGAGAGATTAGGGGATTGCAAGTGCAAGACAATATTCATTTTTAGGTAAGTAAACAGTCGACTGTTCCACCTAATGTGCTCTTCAGGGAGAGGCAACAATAGGGAGAGGCATGAAACCTACTTGGTGACGATTTGCATTTCAAAAGGATTGGCGAGGCTTTTAATTCCCTCCACCAGAGATGGCCAGGAAAGGCATTTCTTCAGAACACAGCATCCTGTCTTCAATGATTAAAGGAAATCTGGGTGTAGGAAGGAAATGGGCAGCTGCTTTGGCAGAACAGGAAAAAACTCCGTGATACACAATCACTTGGATAGTCAGTCTAAAATTGCATCATGGGAGAATTTTCTCTCTTTGCAGTCAAAAATTCTTACTTTTGGGCTGTTCAATAGGTTTATTCTTACTTTCCTGCTCATTCCTGGCGACTTAACTGTGGCTAATAAAAGTCCTTTGATTGTGCTTACAGGTGGAGCTAAGTCTGTCTTTTTCTGTTAGTCTGAAGTGTTATGATCGAGAGTTCAGGTTGAGAAAAAGGGTTAAACTACTCTGCTTCTGAAAACAATCCTATTGACAAGTAGAGAAACGCATTTAGCAGTTTTACTGCACAACTTGAGTATATAAACTCTACTGTCTGTGGTTACAGGAATACTCAAATATTGTAGTTTTGAGTTGCAAAGAGAAGATTAGCAGCTTTTCAATGTCATTCACTGGAGACCCATGTTTTTCCATAATAATTGTACTGAGCTCATGAAATGGATTAAAAAGGGGTTTCCTTGTCCATCCTCAAGCCTAAAAAGAAGCAGATACAGGATCTTGACGTGAATAGGGGACAATGTTATAATTTGACCAGGGAAGACAAAGGATTAGGTGATTTGTGATGCTTTGTTCAAATTGAAATGAAGACATGGCAGTCTCTGGTTCTTCCTTCGAAGTGAACAAGATCAGAGAAATGATTATTGTTGCAAACAGACCACATAAATTTTGAAAACAAACAACAACCATCCACATTTTTTCATATGAAGCCAGTAACAGTCATAAATAAATTTGCTGATATGTGTGCATAAAAATATTGATGTAAAATTTTAATAATGTCAGAGAAGCTCATGAAGGAAGAGGAGGTAATTCTCACCTGCTGTATTTGGTGTTATGTAGGTTAAAACTTCCTGAAGACTTTGGGCTGATTCTGTACTTGGCATGAACCTTTTGGGGATTTTGAAGTATTTAACCCAAGGAGGTCTCAAGACAAAGTCAAGTTGCTTTCTATCTCCCAAATATTTTTTATGTGATAACTGAACATGGGGTGTCCGGACTGGAACGTTTTTTTTACTGAGGAATGAGTTCTTCAGTCCTATCTGTAGTCCTTCCTCTCAGCCAGGGGTTTTGTCAGTGGTAAATGTTTTGGTGCTTTCATCTTAACCTGCCTGGAGTTGAAAGTTAATGACCCACAAAAACAGTAACTTGTAAGGCAAGCAGGAGCTTGTTGCTTTTGAACAATGAAGGGTGCTGTGGTCCTCAGCAGTTTGATATTTGCTTAAAAATGTAATCCTAATAGTAATCTGTATCTGCACGACAAACTCAGAGGTAGGGTGTTAAGGATTTGCTGCCTTGTGGGTTGTCAAGACTGCAGTGGTTATGGCCTCATGGAGGGACAAACAGCTTCAGTTGTGGAACCAGAGATGTGGCTGAGCCTGAGCTTGACCCATGCCCACATCAGCATGCAACTTTTGGATCATCCTAGATGTTCCTTGGGCAACATTGTGATACCACAGTAGAAACTTGCACTGGGTGTGAGCTCCAGAGATCCCCCCTTTTATTACATACTTATATAGCTTTATGACTTACTATTTAGGTTCCCCATCTTCAAAATGAGAATGTATAGCACCTTTTTGTCACACTTGATTGATTTGTCTGATTAGATTGACAGATTTAGAAATAGAATTTTTTTTTCAATGTATTTTTTGCAAATCTCCAGTTCTGTGCTACTAAGCCTCTAGATCCCATGTGAATAGGACTGATGACATAGACTTTGTTATCTTTGCCAAAATTACTCCTTTTTCACCCTGCTTCTCCCTCTTCAAAATCCAAGTGATGAGGTCTACCAAAAATTCAAGTTCACTGCTGTGCTGCTGCTCTTCCACCTGTAAAGGAAAGGAATAACAGCTTGTTTCTCTTAACCCCTTTTCATTTGAATTTTAATTTGTTAGCTCATTTATATCAAATCTGGGAAAATACCAGTTAAATTTGCGCACAATGCATTTCTAACAGCAAGATGGCAATTTACCTTGGAGTTGTGCCAATTCTGCTCCCTCAGATACAATCATTTGTGGTACCAAGCATGAGTGCATACTTAAGGAGAGGGAAAACAAAAGCAAGTAAACAGCAAAACAGGCCTTCTATTTGAAACTCCCTGTGAGAGCTGAGAGTTTTGCAATTAATGTCTGTATGTTTGTTTATAATCAGTTTTGAAAGAAGCATTAAGACCCTGTAAGCTTCTGAATGCTGAGGGACAGGAAATCGGTTTTGGAAATCTGTGTCTGAGAATTCATTTATATAGTTGTTTATTTCTTCTCAGATCACTGCCTGTATCAGAATTTGTGAGACAAAAAAATTCAAATACGTACTTGCTGATGTATTTTCTGAAAGCATTATGAAGTGACTTTCTTCAAATGTAGTGGCAATGTTTGGTATGCTGTAGAATTTGTCAGTGTGAATACTTTGGTTCCAACTTGTGATGACTTCATTTAGGATCTGCTGTCAGCTGAAATGCAAAATCCTTTGATATATTTTGTAATATGCTTTTTCGTCTCAGGTTATAGTAGATAAAGCTTGGAATTGGTATCTTACTCAAAAGTTACATTGTTTAAGAAGATGCCTTGTGGGGTAGTCTCAAGCATAGGCTTCTTGTCTCTCTCTGTCCTTCTAAGTGCAGCATTATTGCAGTGTCTGAACAACGGTAGGATATATTGTTTTCATCCCTATTTCACCCCTGCCTATCCTAAGGTGCCAGTATAAAGCTCACAACAGTCTTCTGTGCTGGTATGTGTGAATAATATAACAAGTGTGATGCTTTGGACTTTTGTTAGCAGTTGACAGGATGATGTTTACTATTTCTGTACTTTATAAAACCAGTCTTTCCTTCCATTTGTCTTCTACCAAGTATTTGCTGCATTTTCCAGTTTTGTCTCATTAGTACATTGCCCATTCATATACAAATCTACTATGAATCTTTAGCAGAAAGTGTGAAGTAGAAGTTAACTAGGGTAGACCCTTGAAACACCCTCTGAGACTGACAGTGAACCATGACTTTTTCTAAAAACGTTCTCCACCAGTTATGAAGTAATTTTCTGATTAATTTGTCTGCACAAATGTTTATTGAGTTTGCTGATGAGAATACAAAACAGTTGACCATTCTCCCTTTCCCCAATCAAAATTATCCCATCAGATCCCCATTATACTTTAGCTTATCCAAAACTTAGGATTGGGCTCACTTTTTTTTTTCCTTCTGTAATTAACTCCTATTCCTGCTCAGTTTCCTCCATATG
The DNA here is from genome assembly GCF_000747805.2 of Chaetura pelagica. NCBI lineage: Eukaryota > Metazoa > Chordata > Aves > Apodiformes > Apodidae > Chaetura > Chaetura pelagica. Next base: position 269,255 of record NW_009951936.1, read on the forward strand.
AGTAAATTCAATTTCCCAACTTGGCCTACAGAAACATCCACTTTTCCTTTAGTGTGTTACGAAATGTAATCCCTAACAAAATAAACTGTGATTTTCAGCTCTCATCCACTCTTCCCAAATGCTGAATGTCAATTACAGGGTTTGCTACTCCTGCTCAGTTTCCTCCATATGAGTAAATTCTCTTTCATCCTTTGGCCTACAGAAACATCCACTTTTCCTTTAGTGTGTTACGAAATGTAATCCCTAACAAAATAAACTGTGATTTTCAGCTCTCATCCACTCTTCCCAAATGCTGAATGTCAATTACAGGGTTTGCTACTGTAATAGTTGCTTATCTCTGCATTGTTTCAAGATTAATGCTGTTCCTCACTGGGCTGCAAGAGAGTAGATACTCTTCTTAGGAGCAGGAAGGAGGAGGAAAGGCCATCTGCAGCAGTCTCCAGAATGGGATGCTTGCAAAACAATCCACTGGAGTGGACGAAGAAAATATTTTTTGTACCATTAATAAAAAAACAACAACTTATAACCCAGTTTTTAATGTTTATCTCATCCTATTTGTATTTTATGTCTGTCCTATAATTACATAATATATTAGTACAGTAGTGCATGTTATGTAATTTCTAAGTAAATATTCTTCTATTAAGAGTGTGTGCTGAAATTTTTACTGATGGGGTGTGCAGTTAAAAAAGTTTGGAGATCTGGTCCTTCAGTTTACTCCTTTTCAAAGGTAACTTCAAGTCACTTGCCTAGTGTCAGGATCTTTATCTTGGAAAGTTATTTATTTGAATCCAGAGCATTATCATTTTGTTATGTAAGGGTTAAATCGGGCTCTGGATTTGGTTCTCAATCTGAAAGGCGGTGTTTTATGTTCTTGCAAAGACTTGCATGGATTTTAATAAAGTACCTTGATCTCTTTCTGACTGCTTTTGTAAAAAATCTGCATGTTGCTTCTTTGCTTCCACTGCAATCTTACATCTGCCTTTCCTTGACCCCTTTATAAGTACTGAGTACTTTGTTAGGAAATGGAGAGTCTTCGACCTGTATCGCAGGTTTGTGTGAATCTCTTTGGATGTGCATCAGGCAGACAATGAACAGATTAAACAGGAACAGTGATGACCTCTAAATGATGAGCTAGTTGAAAGGTAGTCATTGAAGCACACAGCAGAAGCTGCTACTAACTTTTTAGTGCTGCTCTTCATCTTGTGCCTAAGGAGAACTGAGAATATTCTGGTTTGGAATTGCAGTGGTAACAGTTGATAGCTTTTGTGCCTGCCTCCTGCTAAAAGACTAGAGATCGGTGCAGGTGCCAGCAGAGCAGGGTTATGTGTTTTGGGGTTTTGGTTTTAGTCGCTATTCGCCTCATTTAGTCATTGCTCTGAGGCAAAACATCCCCTGGTCCCTGTGTGTTCAAAGGGAACCAGAACAAATTGCTTAATTCCCCAGATTGTTGTGAATGAGGCAAATATAATTTAAAAATATTTAGGAGTGTCAGAGGTTTTTGTTGAAAGGTGATTCAAAAGTGTAGAGAGAGGATCCTGGATTGTGTAAAGAAGGAAAGATTACTGATCTGAGGGGTGAAGAGAAATTTTGGATGAAAACTCATGCTGTAAAAAACACGTTTAATACAAGAATAGAGAAGTATTCAAAATTCTAAACAGAACAGTACTGGACCTTTCTGGCTTTGATTGAAAAAGTGTGGGTAACTGATACTGAAACATCAGCAAATTAGCAATGTTAAGGTAGATTTGCAACTTTATTTCTTCTATATATGTGCATCTGACAATATGCAAATGCCCTTTCTTCTCAAAAGAAATGCAACATTGTTTTTCTGCAAATGGGTCTCCTGCTTTGTATGCTAAATCAGACAGTGTACGCGTGCACTAAACTGTATTTTCATATATTAAATATAAACTAAAATATAAATTATAATACCAAAATAGGCTGGCACTAAAAGGCAGCAAAGTTAATTTATGATAAAGAATTAATAATTGTGTCAATAATGTTCTCCTTAAATGGTGGTAACTGACAGTTTTACAGTGAGGGCTTGCAAAGTTTCATATATATATATATATAAAAGTAAGGTGAGGCAGCAGTGGTCTGTCTGTAACAGCTTCTTTCTCTGCTCCCATTGAAGGGAACCCTGCAGATTGCTGGCCCCTGTGCTCCTGTCTTTTTTTAATATGTTGTATACATTCAAGTTAAGTCCAGTGGAAAGAGCCCTCTCTAGATATCATATGCACTATCTGAATGCCATTTTCATTCTATGACTCTGGAAGACCTACTAAACTAGCACGTATTAAAATTAAGCTCACATACAGTCTTGTGGGTGTTAAACTTCTCTTTTGTACAGAGCAGTCCAATCCAGGAAAGACATTGAACAAATACAGAAAAACAATAGGTTTTAGTTTTCATTAAGAAACTATTCTTTAAAAAAACTCCTTTTATTTATGGAAACCAACTCTATTACATGATTTTAAAATTATTTTTCTGCTAGTCATTATCATTCTACTGTGCTTTATTCTGATTTGCAAAGTCACTTGTAGCAAACAGATCATAAATATCTTGTCTCAGCTTCTGGACAATGTTTTGAGTGCAAAGGTGGTTTTTGGTAGCATTCTCATATGTAAATTTTTCTCTTAACCCCTGAAGCTGCTTACAAGTGCAAAGGATCAAGAATGTTAGGTGTTTGTTAGGGGTTTTTTTTTGTTGTTGTTGTTTTGTTGTTTTTTTTAATGGTGATCACTTAAATTAATTCAAGCTGGATTAAGCTCTCTTCCAGGCCACTTTCAAGCAAATTCACTCACTCCAGAGTATCCCAAAGGATGAGTTTGCCTTACAGCCTACCTTGGAAGTGAGCAGGCTAGGAGCAAAAGAAGATAACACAAGAATTGCACAAGGATTTTCTCATAGGAATCAACCTGCACTTTTATAATTTTCTTTCAGCCTGCATGTGTTGGATACTGGGAGTAGAGAACAAGAGCATCATGAGATATTCAGTGCTAAGTCAGACATGAAATGCTGTGTTAAAGTAAACAACACTGCTATGACTTTCACTCAAACATGTTAGCAGATGGTCTGCGGCAGTCATATGTATAAGGCACTGGTGCAAGTGTTTGCTATGATCTTAGCAAAAAGGCACTCAGACTCTGTGAGGTATTGATTAAAAATATGATTTTTGGAGCTAACGAGAAGAAAAGGGAGAATGGATAATGGTATGTCCCTTTCAATGCTGGGAATCCTATCCTCACAGCTCTCAAATAACTGCTCTGCTTTCAGAAGGGCAGTTAACCTGATCGTATGCAGTGATTCTAGTGTCGTCTACAAGGGCCACATTTTCTGTTTGTATGTGCTCTGTTGCATGGAGTTTGCAGAACCAGTTATTTCTGGACAGTCTTGTTAGTACTACCAACGGGTTCATTTCAGTAAGGACCATAGGGCTCCAGAGATGGTGTGCAGTTTGGTACCCTTCACTTATCATGAGCCTGGCTTACTGGCTTTCAGCATAAGCATAGTGGAAAAATGTATCCTAAAATTGGCAAACCACTGACTAAAATGTGCAGAAGAAAGCCTAAAATTAGGTAAAGCATTTGTTTGTGAACCAGAATAATGATGCAAAATCAAATTTTCCAAGGCAAGTCCACACTACACAAGGGATGTCACAGGTTAAGACTGATGGGCACAGCAGCACGACTTGCTTAAGGCTATGTCTGTCTACGAGTATGGTATAGTTTTAACTTTCAGAGGTGAACTGATCAAAAAAGCATCTATGTTGAAATTTTACACGGTCCTCAGCAAATGCTGGGATGCATATTCCCATCATTAAATGGTTAAAATGCATCACCTCCCCTTCTCCTGCCACCTTCCACCAGTTAACATTATCAGTGAACACCATCAAAGCTGTCCAAAGAAGTGAAAAACAGCCAGGCACACTCTTGACTGCTGGAGGAGAACAGGCACTCACCTGTCTTTGGGGAGAAGAAGCAATTTTTTCTTTCCTCTGATTCTGAATTTATCCGTTTCCTGTCTACCATGATGCTCAGGGGCACACAACTGGATGTTCCCCCCTTGCCCCCTGCCACTATCTCACAGCAAAATGCATCCAGGGAGAAGGGTGCCATTCCTGCCACGCTTGCCACACTGGAGGGAGCAAAGACTGGTTAAAAATAAATTTTGGAGCAGATGGCAAGGCAGATTATTGTTCATCCTAGGGCAGTGATGATGATGTGCCAGCTAACTGCTGGTTGTCTATCAGAATTAATCAGGAGCTGTTGTGGCACATGATCAGTGAAGTCACTGCTCCCTATGGGAAAAGGGAAGGAAGAGAAGAGAAGCAGCTCTATATAAAGAGTTATCAGAGAAACACTTATTTTTGAAGATAGGAGAAATTTCTAATGGGGAAAAAGGACTACATATAAAGAAAAATAGCAGGGTTTTTTATGGTTTTGATTTATTATTTTTTTTAATGTACTCACAGTTTCTTATATATCTGCAGGTATGCCTAGCTCCTAAAAAACAACTGGGAAAACTCGGTTGCTTTCTTCTTCCTTTTGTCTCACTGGAATAGTGTATAATCAGAAATAAAAACCTCTAAGAGGTTTATAGGACCTTTATGAGCATCATCTATATGGATACATGATGAAACATTATCCATGGATGTGACTGGTTTGGATTTCTGTGTCAGAGGCAAGGACTTGTCCCTTGCTGTGCTGAAAACACTTCACAAATTCTCCATGCAAATACAGAACAGACTAGGTGAAATCTGACTCTATGCGTTGAGCTGAAAGGCAGAATCTGAGGTAGAACTAGAGTTTTGATGCTTTAGTTATGATATGAAGGGTAGTTTATTCGTCTTACCTTTGTTGGGTTTTTTCTGTTTGACTAAAGAGATTAATGAAATCCTGTAAGAACTAGCAGATGTTTTATTTGATCAAATTAAGAAAAGAGGGAGTGTGTTTTTGTGTCACTTCTTTTTGCAATGGAAGTCAACAGTAAATTTCAATCACTTTGTCCACTTAGATAACCTGTCAGTCTATTTTCTTACCTTGGTAACATTTATTAAACTAAATTTCTTATTTTGTGTCTTCAGATTCTGTTGTCCAGGCTACCTGTCGTGGCACCTCCTTTCAGTGTACATCCAGTCTGACATCCAAAGATACATTTTGCTGGGCTATCATTTAGGGAAAACTTACATTCTTGTTTCAGAAGACATTTCAGGTGTTGCATTAAACACTTTTTATCTAGGACTGTCCAGTCTGTACCCTCTACCATAAATAGCACATTCTCCCCAAGCATACTATATAAAATACAAATCGTAGAATGAAACTTGCTATTTCTTCTTTCACATTTTTTAAACTGCTCTTCTTTTCTTATATATTTTTGTTTTAAATGGTGTTTTAGGATGTTAAAGAAGTGTTTCCTATGCAAAATAATCAGAGGGCTCTGTCTGTATGTAGCAGTGAGTGAAAGACAAGGCAAGGCTTAATTAAGCTTCTTCAGCTCTTGTTTTTCAGGGGATCTACTTTGAGATGTTAGCAGTAAGAAGAAATTAACTTAAAGCAGAAGTAAGATAGAATGACAGAAAGAGAGATGATCCCTCTGGATGCTCAAAATTTGCATGTGTCAAAGAGGCTTTTTATTGCTTTGTCTGGCATTACTATAAGCTTAATCAGTATGAGTGGGATGGCACTAGTGGGTTATCTACATCAGCAGTAATCTTTAGGTCAGGAAATACTGTTAAAATGCTCCTGATACTAACAAGTCCTTTTGCTGCTATTGCAAATGATAAGAATGGAATTACTTTACTGACTTATTTCTTGTTATACATAGGCTGGGTTTGCTTCTTTTTTTAAGGCCCTGTGGGAGAGGGCTACCCAGACCTCAGTCCCAGCCTCACAAGAGATACATCTCAGTATAATGGACCAGGATTTGAGCAGCTTCATTAAGTTTTTCTGCATGTTTCACCTGCTGCCCTGTTATTCCCCCTTTAATTTCTTTTCCCAATATCTTTGTAGGCCTAGTGTGTGTTAGCTTTTTCCCTTTTCTGCCCCAGGTTACCTCCTAGCATCTCTGCAATTCTGCCACTTAGAAACTGCCAACTCTTTTCTTTCCATGGCAGTTTTGGCACCTTCCTACAATCTGGAGCTCAGCTTAGTCCCAGGGAGCCTCTCTTTCCATTTGTTCTGTTTTCTACTTAATGAGAAAGTGGGATCCTTTCTGCCGGCCACTGCCTTGGCCACAAAGTACTGCTCAAGCTTTCAGTACCACTCCCATCCCTCTAATGGCTCTGCATGGACACAGAGGGAAGAACAGTGGTCAGGCACTGAGTGCACCACCTTTGGAAGAAGCTTTGCCATCACACTTACCTTGTCTTCATTCCTTTCTGCCCACTCTGGCCACAGGACTGAGCAGCAGGTTATATACAGGAGGAAGGTAGAATCTGGCTTGGCTATCATCCTTTCCCAGCCATGAGAGGTGGCCCTTCATGCAGCATTACTTGGACTGGTTTGAGGGGTCTGCTTCCTTTGAGAGTAAGGAAGAAAGAATTTTTGTGTGAAGCAGTTTTTAAACAGCACAGCAAGAATAAGAGAGAGCAGGTATTAGCATGACTATCCAGATGAATATCTAAAGGTACAAAAAAAGAATATATGGTACTCCAATTTTCTTGATGGTAGGTAACATGTGAGTCTTCATGTGATAAAATGAGAGAAATATGAAAAAAATCAGTAGATTTATAAAAGTACTGTGTAAGGCAGCAATTGAAAGATGGGACTGCCAGGCAAAGAGTGTGTGCACTAGTCTCAGAAGGGCATCTGTTACCTTTTGTGTGGCTGAGAATCTGAGTTCATTGAGTTGAATGTGCTAGCTTGCATCATCATTCGTATTCCCAGCAAAAAGTAAGAGTCAACTGCAGAGCAATACTTATTCATATCATATACTATTGTATATTTTTGCAGTGTTGGGTCACTTTCAAAAACTGTAGGCTAGGAGCCTGATTTCTTACACCAGTAAATCACTGGTGACAGTTGCCCATAAGCTATTCCAGACCTTCAGGAAGGAGGGTAAGGAACTTGGTCTGTTCAGATAAAAGACTGTCTTTGTTCTTAAGTAACCAGCATCTGAAAAACCTGCTTTGTTCACTGTGAAGGGCCTCCAGAGCCTCTCAGAAAACAAAAAGGAAAAAGTAGTCTGAAGACTAACTTGTCCTCTTGATGTTGGCCCATTGTGTGACACCATTGAAAACAAGGCTGGAAACAACTTGGAGCTTGCTGCTTTGCTTCCTCTTTCTTGCTTTACCCAGCTGCTGCCATCCCAAGGCCCATCATGCTTCTTACACTGGCCCAGTTAGCCTTTCAAATACTGCCTCAGGACAATGGTTTAAGGATTTCAATCTTGCTCTTTGTTCTTAAATCTCTTGTGTGTACATGAGCAGATTTGCATGAAATACAAAGTCTCAGCATTCATGGCATGTTCCTTTGGGTACTCTTCTTTTTTTTTTTATAACTGGAGTTTATTATAATGAGAAAATTATATTTAAAAATCTTTTTTATTAATCCATATTGTTGCTCATGCAGTAGAGAATTTTCCTTGCCACACATTAACTCCAAAGAGAATTTGAAAGTTATGGGTTTTGGTTGTTGGCATTTCTGAGCTACTGTCTATTTAACTTGAAGCCAGTTTTGACTACGTGTAGCTTAGTAAGTGTGCCAGAGTTGTAAAGCTTTCTTCTCAGGGAGTCTGTTGTATGTTACTAAAGGTATTCAGTAGTGACAACAAACATGGAAGGACAGATCTGTTCCAGAAAATACAAAGTGCTGGTGTGCTTTAACAAATGGATCTCAGGGATGGGAAGTATTTCATATTTGCCATTGGCTGAAACAGGGATCTGGAGTGAGTATCTGAATGTTTTTCTACTTCTCTTTTTCTGTCTATGAATGCTTGAAATTTTCAGGGAAGAAAAACATTGTCCTTATGTATTGAAAGGTGTTGCCAAGGGTGTCTTACCTCAACAATTCCTGCTTCTGTTAACAGCAGGGTTCATTTTGTGCCAAGAGGGTCCAGACCAAGTGCTGAACACTATTCCTGGCCATCTGTAGTAACATTCCAGCAACAACATTCTTCCAAATTATGCCTAGGATAATGTAACTGCTTGAGTAAAATCACTCTGCAGCTTAACAGAGAGACCTTCTGTTTCCAGGACTGCCAGTCCTTCAATTTGTATACATTTCCACACTGCTCTCAGGGAGAATAAATAATACATGAACATATGCACTGGCTAAGTGAAATTTCCTTCTGATTATTGTGAGACACCAGTAAATGGCAATTATAAAATATATTTATTTCATCTTTTGCTGATCCTGCTGTGTATGCCTTCATCTCTTTTTTGTTGTTGTGAGTTTCCATCTTGTTTTTTTTATTTTTTAAACAAATTGTTTTAATAATTTTTCGTATGTTGGTGAATTGCATTTTTAACCCTCTTGAACAGTTTCTGAAAGAAATACCTAATCTGAATCAGAAATAGTGCTACTGCATAAATGCCCTTAAACACTGTGTCTGCTACATCTATATTACAGTAATAGAAGCTTTGAAAAGAAGCTGATTGACATAAATCCCAAATGAAATGCTTGCTCTCTATTTAATACCTGATGGGCAATTCAATACTCCAAATCTATATTAAACAAGAGAAATGTTTAAGCAGCATTGTTAAGGCCCAAAACCAGGTACTCAAAAGTCAGAGCTATACCTTGCTACAAATATATTATGGTGTTCAATTGTAGCATCAAACACTGTTTTTTGCACTTACTGAATTCATAGAATAAACCTTTTTTGAAGGCTGGTTTGGAGGGCAGGAGTATAAAAGACCTTCCCAAACCTGTTGTACCTGTGAGCTGGACATGTGAATGCTGTCCTGAGGATGTGGATTTTATCCTTCTGCTTAAATCATGCAGTCTCATTTCATATTGAAGAGGTCAGTGAAAACAAGCTGTTTTCAGATGAGCGTTCCTTGCTCATTCTCAGAAACTTGTCATAAAACCTTATGGTCTGATACTGAGAAGTATTGATCTTATAGCTGTTGACTCAGTAGGATTTATGCTAGAATATGTACGGACCTGGAAGACATAGGAGCTAGATTTGGGGCACATGAAGTTAAAATTATGTTTTACTTTCCTCCATTTTGGGGTCTCGGTTCCATTTGTAAACAGTAGATAACACAACTTTCTTAGGAATTCAGATGCTACAGAAAAAATTGTAAATAGATTAAAATCTTGCTTCAGATAAAAGCATTAGTTACATTATTTGTTCCTAGTCCCATTCCTAGCTGAACTGGTGTGCTTGACATTATAAGCACGCACTCTATAAGCGTCCTCACTCATCTGAGGCAGAATTGTAATAGAAAATATGTTTTAGCAAACAATTTTAGCAAAATTTTAGTGTAAGATCTGATAAAGGATGTGCCAGGCAGCTTTTAGTATTGGTTTTTGCTGTCCTTCCTGCCCATAATCACAGCATCACAGTATCACAGTGTGGTTGGAGTTGGAAGGGACCTCTTCAGATCATCTAGTCCAACCTCCCTGCTTGAGCTGGCTCACCTAGAGCAGGTTGCACAGGATGACATCCAGATGGGCTTTGAATGTCTCCAAAGGCAGAGGTTCCACAGCTTCCCTGGGTGTCCTATTCCAGTGCTCTGCCACCCTCAAAGTAAAGAAGTTCCTCCTCATGTTTAGATGGAACTTTTTATGTTCAGGTTTGTGCCTGTTACCTCTTGCTTTGTCACTAAGCACCACTGAAAAAAGACTGTCCCCATCCTCCTGACACCCATCCTTTAAGTATTTATAAGATCTGCCCCTCAGTCTTCTCCAGGCTAAAAAGGCCAAAATTCCTCCTCATAAGAGAGGTGTTCTAGTCCCCTAATCATTTTTGTAGCCCTTTGTTGTACCTTCTCCAGCAGTTCACTTTGTGAACTGTGAACAGTTCACTCCGTGAACTGTCCACACAAGTGGACACAGTACTCCAGATGTGGCCTCACCAGGGCAGAGGAGACAAGGAGGGTAACTTCCCTCAACCTGCTTGCCACACTCTTCTTAATACACCCCAGCATGCTGTTGGCCTTCATGGCCACAGGGGCACACTGCTGGCTCATAGGCAGCCTGTTGTCCACCAGGACTCCAGGTCTTTTTCCCTGGAGCTGCTCTCCAGCAGGTCAGCCCCCAGCCTGTACTCATACTCAGGTTATTCCTCCCTAGGTGCAGTACCCTACAATTGCCCTTGTTGAATTGGGTATGGTTCCTCTGCCCAACTCTCCAGCCAGTCCAGGTCATGTTGGATGACAGCCACAGCCTTCTGGTGTGTCAGCCACCCCTCCCACTTTTGTATCATCAGTGACCCTGCTGAGGGAACACTCTGTGCCTTCATCCAGGTTATTGATGAACATATTGAACTTGGCTGGACCCAGTACTGACCCCTGGGGGACACCACTTGTTACAGACCTGCAACTAGGCTATGCCACTAACCCTCTGAGCTGTCTTTCAGCCAGTTTTCCATTCACCCCACTGTTCATTCATTCAAATTGTACGTACTAGGTAGCACCTCTTCAGGAAAGGAAGAGAGGGCTAAAGGAGGTGGTGCTGTACTTTCCTAGACTCTTACAGAGAGAGCCAACAGTTTTGGGGGCAGGATGCTGTCTGTTTAGCAGTCCACATTCACACCTGCTCAGGCTTCATCTGGCACATGTCACAATTTGGTTGCAGTGCCATCCATTCACACGGCTGCTGTGTACTTGGCTTCAAGTTATAGCCACTGCATTGACCACCTCCTCTGGGCACTGTTGTCCTGCTACTTTTCAGCTCTCTACTTCCAGGTGCCACCTGCATGTTCTGGATTTGCTGTACTCTGTCTCTACCCAGTGTTCCACATCTCAGTTGCAATGTGTCTTACCTTCTTTATAATTAAAAGTTTTAAAGTGAGCCTTTTCAGACTGTTGGGATGAAGCCTGATCCATTTTGGTTTTCAGTGGCAAAGAAGGATGTTTTATTCCAGAATTGGGATTACCAAATCTTGCCAAAATGCTGACATTTCCTACACACGGTGCAGCGTAGGAAATGTTTGTTCTCATACCGTGAGAAGTTCTGACAACAGCATCTGCTCTGGACTATCCCAAACAGGACTAGTATAAAAACATACACTTTTTGTGTCATGTTTCAAGATAACTCCAGTTACCCCTGGGCTGTGGAGTGTCCTCAGGAGCTTGAGATCCAGTGAACCATGAAACCTTTCTCAGTAAGATGAGATGTGGCATTACATTTTATGTAACACACAGTGCTCTGTTATTTGCTCTTTTAATGCATGTGTAGAAACACCAAATTACTTGCAAGAGAGAATGGTATTGCTGGGTGTTCAGGAGACACATTTTTATTGGGGGGTTTCTCTATTTTTGCCCAAAATTACACAGTTTTTGAAAGTCAAGTGTGAACACAAATGTCTGGGAGTCACTACAGATCAACAGCTCCTACACTCCAGTCTGCGTTATCATTAATCCAGTGTTCTGGTTTGGTGGGTTTTTTGGTAGCAGGAAGAACCACAGAAGTGGGTCCGCCCCAGCTCCAAAACCAGCCGAAGAACCATTAGAGAGATAACAGATGCACCTCCGTGATTAACATACGAAAGAACCGATGTAACACCTGAGCAGACAGCTCTTAGGGGGAAAAAAAAAAAAAAAAAAAAAAAGCTATGCTGGAGGGGGGAGAAGAGCTGAGCTGGAGGAAGAGAGCAGTGCTGGTGGTTGGTGAGGAAGAAGGTGCCAAACAGAAGTTTCCCTGCAGCCCATGGCGAGATGGCAGCTGTGCCCCTGCACTCATGGGGGAATGTGGTGGAACATTCCCTGAAAGCGCCAGGAGGGGTGAACTTGGCCAGTGGACTTGGATTTTGTGGCCAGAAGATTTGCTCCCAGTGGACTCTGATTGTGCAGCTTTGGAAGACCCCAGCACCAGGCGAGTTTGTTCCCAAAGCAGCCCGTGACTCTGTGGGAAGCCCAGGCTGGAGCAGCTCCGGATCTTGTTGGAAGGACTCTCTCCCATGGGAAGGACCCTATGGGGAAGCAGGGGAGGACTGTAAGGAATCCTTCTTCCTGAGGAGGAAGGAGGAGCAGGAACCATCAGCCTGTGACCTGACTCTAAACCCTATCCCCTGTCCCCCTGTGCCGCTAGGGGGAAGGAGGGAGAGAAACCGGGAACAAAGTGATTTGGGCCCAGGAAGAAGGGAGGGGTGGGGTAACATATGCAAGCCCAACTCTATGTGTTGTCTGTGTCCTGTGTGTGTTTGATTAGTGTGAAATTAAAGTATTATTTTTCCCCAAGTTGAGTCTGTTTTGGCTGGGACCTTCATCAGTGAAGAACCTTCCTTGTCCTTTGTCTCAGCCCAGGAGCTTTGTCCTCCTCATCCCAGAGTATGTGGGGTGGGGGTGGGGAGTTGAGTGAGTGGCCGTGGGACTGTTCCTTTGTTGTCATATTGGGCCCAAACCATGGCATCCAGTTAACAATCAACTCTTCTACTACCTTAGTCCATTAAGGTAATTAAAGTTCTCTTTGCTTCAATTTAACTCTCAGATTGCTACTTTTAGTAGGCGAATATCCTTATATCCTAATGCAAAGGACATTATGGTAACTCATAATCCAGGTCTGTTGTAGGCACTTGACCAACTGTTTGTGTTTTTAATGATTCAGGAGAGAAATGCCTTTAGGTACAGTCATAAACAGTCCTCCAAATCTTGAAAATCAATGAGAAATGAAAGGAAGTTAATTGTAATTTGTACTGACAGCACTGCCTATTACTTAGGTTGCCAAGTACTTCCATTACTTGAGTTTGGATAATTTGTGGAGGGTGGGTGTACTCCATGGTTTTTGTTCAAAACTTTGTCAAACACTTATTTTTTGCTGAGTGTTTTTATTCTGTGCATCCAACTAAGTTTAAATCACTAAGGAAAAATTTAATCAAAAGATGTTTTGGCTGTTCTGAAGAATGGGCTGATGAGAAAAGGAGACTCTCTGGCTTGAAAAAGGAAATTAATCTGTTGACCGGAGCTCAAATTAAGAAGCAAAATTAGCTGATCAAAGAGTGTGTGGCAGAGAGCCACAAAAATGGGGAGGGTCTGAGCTTGGAAAAAGCAGCCCAGGAAATGAAGGCTGGACGGGGAAGTCTGAGAAGTGAGAGAAGCCCAGGCTGAGAAAGCAGGACTAGATAGATCAGGACTTGCTAGCAAGGGCCATCAAGGCAGGGAAAAGCCAGGAGCTGGAACAGGAGCATCTGGGTAGGAAACTTCAGGGTTGGGGCTAGTAGGTAGTATAGCAGGTCCCCACAAAGCTCATCTCTTCCAAGAACCTAGAGCAGGACCCAAGGTGTTTCCTTCTCATCCTCCCTTTGTTTCCTGGAAGTGAGCTGGCAAGGCATCCTGCTCCTGATCCCAGGCAGCACTAGCAGGTTGTGATCTTCTCTGTTATTTTGTTCAAACGGCAGAAGCCTGTGCGGAACTGAGGGCTCCAGGTCTGCAGAGGAACCATATGGCTGTCAGCACAAGGGCTCTAATGACTGGAGGCATTCAACTGGCTTCCTGTTGGTAGGATCCTAGGAAATGTCTGTCCTTTCCTCAAGGTCTTAGTACTGTCTTTTTAGCATCAAATAAAGCGCTCAGGGTTAGACAGTGCTGAAATTAAAGTTGTTTATACATCCTGTAACTTTTTCACTACCACATATTTCCCTCCCGCCTGCCAAAACATGCACTTTGCTCGGTAACAGAGATGAGCTGTCCACTTTTTTTCTGGCTTACTGCAGAAGAAGGGAAGTTTCTGTGTGGTCTTGAACTAGTCATTTTGAGCTAAACTTTTCAAAAGCCATCATTCATTACCTGTTGTACCTAACTCATTTGAGATGCCTGATTCTAGAACCTGGAAGAAGATTGGTAGAAATGCTGCACACTCTCATCTGAGCAGATACTTCCAAAATTGTGCCATCTGTGCCTTAGCTCACTCTCCATGTAATGGTGATAATGCTACTTCTAAAAGAAGGTTGTGGGAGATTTTGAAAGTAAATTAGCTTAATGTTTTCTGATGTAGTCAAGAATAAAGAACTGGATGAGGATGAGGGCTGGAAGAATAAAAAGGAGCTGAGTGCCATGCATCTAGCATCTAATGCAGAGGTCTCCTATAAACATGGAGCTCATCAACTGGAAACTGCAAAGGAGGAATGATGATCTGGGGGCATTGCTAGACCTTGTGATAACCGAGGCAGCACTTCCATGATCTGTTACACTGTGATCTTAAAAGGTCTCAGTGGCTATCAGAGGAGCACTAATGCTGTTGGGCTTTTGGGAGAACTCATCTGGACACTTGCATATACTTTCAGCTTCATAGCAGAAAGATGAGAGCAAACTAAAGAAAGTGCCCACTGAGGCTGATAGCATGGTCAGAGCAATGAGCTGCCAGTTTTAAAAGAAAAAAAAAAAAGAAAAAGTGGCTTATTGAGCCTTGGAAAATGAAGGTGATGGGATGAGTAAGACAGTAGTAAATATACTGAAGGACTAACAGCAAGATGGAAGCCAGATGAGCTGAGTTTTTTGCACAACAGTAAATACATTTGAAATTAATGGGAATAAGCTTAGATTGAAAGTTAAATAGCTTTTAAGTGTGAGAGTCTGGGGCAGTATTCCGAAGGACAGAGTGGAAGGAAGACACCTTGTTGGGCTGGAGTTGAGGCTTGAATCGTTTGAGAAGGGTGTGAGCAGGACCTGTGTTCAGACTCAGGAGAATGTAGCCAGTTAAATATGTTAATTATAGCAGATGCAACGTCCACACTTGGACATTGTGTGTGCAATGTGCGTGGGCAGTTGACCTTTTCCTTCTCTCAAGTGAAATCAAGTCATTAGGAATTATCTCTAAATATTCTGGCTCTATACTTCAGAGCTTGAGCTGCTTTAATCTTAGTATGCCTTGGGGAGCTAGATTACCAGTGTATCTGCCCTGGAGAGTCTGGGACCAGATGAGATCTTTTTCAGATGGCTGGTTTTTAACATGCAGCCAGAAAGGTCTGTTGAGTGCCTGAGCATGTTTGTAAAGGAGGGGGATGTATATGCTCTCCGTTAGCATTTCCAAGATGCAGAAAAGCCTCATGTCTGTTTGCTCCCGGATATGTTCTTGTTCTGGTTTATGCAGCGTATCTGTATGGAAAACTAAGTTGTGTAAGGGCTGAAGGGAGAAATACATCATTGGAGTGTGAACATTGCTATTCTCAGCCTTTGGATGGTCTCCACTTTGTATTTGTCACATGCACTTCATATCTGTAAGGAACATGTGTCACTGCTGATGTGACGTGCCATGTCATAAAAGTTCTGGTGACATTTTCTGACCTCTTGAAGTCTAACGAAAGAGGTTTTTCAACATTTAAATGCCATCTGCCATGGCAAAGCAACTTCCCAGTTCTCTAGTCACATATCTCTCTTGTGAAATGCTGCACCATCTAAAAAAAATCAGCATATTAATGGAGGAAGCTTGTCATTTCACTCATTCCCAGATTCTTTACATAATTCATCTATTAAATTTTCTTTTGCTTATTAAAAACCTTAAGGGGTGGAAGTTGCAGCAAATCCATTATAGCTTTAGGAGTTCCGTTTCATTAGAGATGTGTTTACTTTCTGATTTTTTGGTACTCTGAATTGGAACCATTCTCCCTACGATCTTAATCTTTTGCAAATACTCATGGGGTTCACAGATGGAAGCGTGAAAAGTCTGAGCTTTCTCAGGAACATGTAACAGGACTTTTGGTGGGGGTTGTAAAAAGAGGAGAGTTTTCCTTATTAACCTATGCTTGTTCACTTAGTCCATTATGGGAACTGAGATGTGCTAATTATTTTAAATTGATTCAGCTTGTTTGCCGATTTGTCATGCTGGTAGCCTCAAAAGTGGGATAAGGAGACCAAACTTTGGCTTCAGTTTTTGCCAGGCTGACAGCTTATATAATGTGCAGGTTTTGAATCAGTAGGGGCGATTTTTACAGCCTGAAAAAAAAATAGGCAGAGTGCTTCATGCTTGGATGGGAGAGAAGAGCACTTTATCCACTTAGCCTCTGCATACTGCTGTTATTGGGTGCTCTAGCTTTTAAATGTAGATAACACAAACTTCCTAAAGAGAGTTTATTGCAGGAAATGTGTACATATTGCAGGCCACATATACAGCACACTTGCATTAATTTGTGAGTAACGATGAGCAAAAGGCTACTTCAGATGGTGCTGAGGCAGAAGCTGCATCTCTATTGGCTGTGGTGAGAGGCAACAGATCTACCTCCTGATATAAACCGTGCTTTGGTGTGTTTCCCAAGAAGCATACAATCATTGTCTAGCCTTCACAGCCATTAGTGGAGAAGTTAGGTCTGTTTTTATCACTATCTTACAGGTAAAGAAAGAGGTACACTAAAAAATGAAGTGACAAGACTAGCAAATCTGTGTAAGCAGCAAAACAAGATAGCGGAAGCCCTGGCTTGCCAGCCTGTCTCATTACATCATGCCTGTGTGCCCTGGGAAAACCCATTCCTTTGGGCTGTGCTTGTACCAGTGATATACTAGGCTTCAATACTGATTCTAATACTGATTTTTAGACATAAGCTTATTGTTTCCTCGATAGGATCTATCCTCAGGCTCCCCATTAGTAAAAAGATATTTTTCTGTCGTCATCGGGATATTAAGAGTTTATGCTAGATGTGCATAGGTGCCACAGAACAGATAAATAAAAACATCACACAGGGACAAGAGAAATCAAGAAGCTTGTGAGCATTGCTCTGGATGTCAGTATTCTGAGGAGGAAGTGGTATGTTCTCAGTCTAGCACTTGGAAGGATAAGTCATTACACTCTCTTGCTCCCCTCGTCGTGGACCATATGGTAAGGTCTTACTGTGCATGTACTGACTGACCTCAGGGTCCTACTCACAGATGGAGCAATGAAACGTAAAAGCCTGCTGTGCAGGAGTTCGGTATTTTTATTTTTGTAACTGCATTTTGCCATGCAACCATTTCAGTTGCTTTTCAGTTTGACCTGTTTATTTCATAGATCCTGATGAGGTCTGTGAAATGAGCTTGTTCTTAATTGCCATTCATACAATTCTTATCTTGCCATTCTTAATTTCAAGACGTTAGTATGAGGGTTAGGTGGGATAAGTTTTTGCATTTGCTGCTCTGCAGTAATGACTATTTTGCATGTTTTGGCCCTGAAACAAAAGGAGAAGCCATCTTTTTTGCATTAATGGCAGAGTGAAAATGGTTATACTAGCAGTTACTGCAGAGGGGTTGGTGCAGTTTAAAGCTTCACCCTGCTTCATTGTGAAATTAGCCTATTCATGTGGCATGGGAGATACCAGTGCAAGTACCTGAAAACAGACAATATTTGAACTCCTAAGAGTATATTTGGAAGCTTTTTGACACGTAAAATGTGCAACAAGAAGAGGGAGTGATATAAGATGTCTCAGTAGACGTACTGTAGCCCATCTGGGCTTTTCAGGGCGAGAAACTGTACCCAATTGGGTATCAATGGATAGTATCAAAATGCTTGCTTTGTTGTTTGCTTAAATAATAATCAGGTGCACTGTGTGTGGGAAGAGATTGTCAGGGGGACAAAAGCTATTTAGCATCAAGCTAATAGAAAAGCACTGCTGTTTAAAAGGCTGTATAAGATGCCAGGCCTGCTGCTTTCTTTCCAATGCTTAGCAAGTTTTTTTTTTTGTTTTAGGAACTTTCCGCTGTACTTTCTGTGAGACTGAAGTGGAAGAAGATGAGTCGGCGATGCCCAAAAAGGATGCACGGACACTGGTGGCAAGATTTAATGAGCAGATTGAGCCCATCTATGCGCTGCTTCGTGAAACAGAAGATGTGAACTTAGCCTATGAAATCCTCGAGCCAGAACCCACAGAGATTCCTGCCCTGAAGCAGAGGTGGGAACGTGTCTGATCTCTTTAACTGTGCTGCTTCCTTCTAGTGCATTCTTCTGCTCTGCGAGGCTTTCCCAAACCTTGTGCAGCCTCTGGCTGCATTCAGGACAAGTCAGTTTAGCACCAACTATGCAAGCAACAGACAGATTCCCAAAGGAATGTGTGTTTTTTAAGGAAATAAAGGGCCATAACCGTTACTTTTTGTAAACCAGGTAGATTACTCTTCTTCTGGTCAGCTTCCTGCATTTAGTTTTCTGTGGGGTGGGGTACTCAATTACCTGCTGCTTGCTGTGCTGCAGATGGTATGTATACCAAGCCCTTGCCCCAGTATTTAAGAAGTGCAACCTGCAGCTGTTTTGCAAAGCTCTGAAGGTTCCATCTACGCTGTCTTCTTTTTATTTTTCACCTATTCCTTTTGCTTCTACCCAGCTTTTGAAACTAAGCTATCTGCATTCTACATTTTATATTTCAAATACACATATAACAACATTCTCCTTTGAAGACATTACTGGTAATAAGGACTTTTTTTTTATTCTGATTTTCTTCTACTTCTTACACACCTCTTCTTTTCACAAGGAGACCATATTATAGTCAAAAATAAGTTCCTGCCCATGGGAAATGACACTTTCTTTCAGAACATTCCTAGCTGTACAAAAACAGATGATGTTTAAATAATATAGAATGATGTGGGGAGCTGTCAGTTTTGTCAGCTGTGGTGAAATGTGATGTGCTTCTCTGTGTTTTAAAAAAATTAATTAAATACATAGGGGGGGAAAAGGTACCGTGAGGGAAGGCATTCCCAGAATGCCTTGGGGTGCTTGGCTTTAGTTAGTGGGAGAGCAAGCAGAATACTCTTTTTTTTTTCCTCTCACACTAACCTTGAGAGACAATGTTCCCTATATATTAATGCTAGACAGTTTTTAATTAAGATAATAAAATATTATTTGTCTGTCATAGTCTTTTTCTAGCCAAGAAGGTAGCTCATTTTCCTCTTCATTCTGATAGAAAACCAGAATTAATATAGAGAGGGGAGGAGGTTTTTCCAAGGTCACTGAACATGTCTTTGGTGATATGAGGAGTCTTTGAAGCCTTTATGCCCAAGCTGAATCTGTAGACTTAGCTTTAAAAACCCTTTTTTTGTAGTTTGAGCACTAGAACTAGGATAGCCCTACCAAGAAGAGAGTAATTTCACAGCCTTCCTCTTCTGTGCACAGGAGATTATCACAGCAGAAGTCTGGTGCAGTTCCATGATTGAATAGCAGTACCCACTTACTTGACTCTTAAATACTTAAAAAACATGGTAAATGATTAATTACTCAGTGCAAGGAATGACAAAATAAATAGGCATCTTTTAAAATGCTTACTTGAACACAACTTGCTTCAGCACATAAAGTGATTTAATTATTTATTAAATCGTATTAATTCAAAGCAGCTAATTGCATGAAAATGCTGCTGTGAGATTTTAATTTTTTTTTTAATGTGCCAAACCCTGGGTTATTTATTCTCTCTGTTTTTATGGAATTTTGAGTGTCTGAAATCATTGACAAAACCATCATTTGATGATTCTGAAACAAAACAGAAAAGATCACAAAGTGGCTCCATCTTCTCTTTGCACCAACACAGGCAACTTCATGTGTTTTCAGGAGAGCTACAGCTCTAAGCAACCACATTGACCTTGCATAACTGTTATTCACCTGCTGTGGGAAACTGGGCAGATCTTCATTTACATCTTTCTAGGATGACATTCACTTTCTTAATCTTGGCAGAAGATGAATTAGCCCCACAGGTTTTAAAATAAACCTGCTTTACCTAAACCCTTTTCTATGGTCTTCTAAAACAGATGTCTTTTAGAATCAATCTCCATTTTAATATCCATCCCCATTTTCTTATGTCAAAATAGCATGACTTAACAAAAATCTTAACAGAATTAATTTTTGTGGTCATGCTGTCAAGGACCATGGATTGTGTGCTCTGAAGTTCAAGCTCTTATAAAGCAGCTAAGTGAAAAAATGCTTTATTTCAAACAGCACAAAAAGAGCTATCCCCAGTATGCAAGACCTCTTAATAGTCTTGGTAGGATTGAAATGAAAATTTCAAGTTGTTTCCTCATTGCACAGTGTGGTTTCTGTGGGCCATACCTCAGCTTAGTCAAGGATTATTTATGTCACCCTTAAAGGCAGCAAACCACTCATTAAGGGATTTCCGTCAGGGTAAAATAGCTGCTGGGTAGCAGAGCAAATGTAGCCACATCTGTGCCACGGAATACCACTGTCTGAGCAGTTCCTGGTTGCAGGATGGCCATGCAAAGTCTAAAACTAGGTAGGGGAAAGCAGGTCTTGCATCTGAGCAAGAGATTTAAGAGTGTGTTTAAATCTGCCTCTGTGCTGCCCGTACGGTGGCTCACGCATCTGGCCTTTTGTGGGTGCTGGATCCATGGTGTTTAATCCTTTGGAACAGGGTTGCTGAACATCTCGACTGCCAGCAAGGTGTATTCCCCTGGTCTTATAGTCTTGAGGGGTTGCTGCAGCCTACCAGCAAGTGTTGCTGAAGGTGCAGTTCCACAAACAAGGAAGTAAATTGAGACACGTTTGCAAAGCTTGCAAGGGTCCCAAAATATGGTTCCAGCGAAGTATGAGACATTGCAGTAGATGGCTTAAAGTAATGCATGTGGTAGGTGTCTCTTAGAGTTGTATCTTTAATTTCTGAAATGTTCCTGTTGTCATGGAATAAGAGTTTTGCTGCTAAATGATACTGTGGAGGAAAAAAGTCCATTTCAAGCACCCTTACAGGGACCTCTGTGCAAAAGTGTTATGAGGCAGTTCCTGGCACTCCTGAGTATTTAGCTGTCACACTGCAGTCGTGGGGAGGGAGAGATTGAGGGAAAGCTGCATTGTGTATCTTGTGGGGAAAGTGGATTACATAAAATTGTCAGGGAAACGTTGGTTAGAGATTTCTATTGTGTGGGAAGCAGAGTGGTGCTTTTCACAGAACACATGCCTGTCTTGGAGAGCTGAAAAGTACCAACCCTTGAAATAACACACTGGGAAGACTGTCTCTGTGTGGTTCCTTAGGTTATATAAGCAATACATGTGCATGAGTCTCCTGCCCTAAAATATGAGGCTTCTGTGAAACTCCAGGCAGGGCTGGCTGCAGGAGAGAACTGGTTAGTGTGTGGATGCATGCTAGAACAGATCCATGAAGTATTTTGCTAACAGACTCCAGCAGGCTCACTGTTGGGAGCCTGTGAGTAGTTCTCAAGCCAATCTGTGGCTGAACACACCAGTATTTTGTATCTGAAGAAGAGAGATGACCACTTACCTGCGTGTTTTTTCCCCTCGCTGTTTGCCCCTAAAAATCCAGCAGAATTAGCTCATCAAGCAGTGTTTAAGTCCTTGCTGAATAATAATAAAAAAAAATAATAATGCATATTGCTCAGGTCTTCTCCAGCTGCAGTCTTTTTTTAGGCTTCTCTTTTGGAGGAAAAGCTGTTGGGTAGGTAGCAATGACTGAACTGTGCTCACTGACAACTTCTGTCAGCTCAACTGGAAGCAGAGCAGGGACACTGTGAGTATCTGCAGTGGATTTGCTCTGGACAAGAGGACAAGGAGTCCAGGCAGGTCTGTTAGCCAGGAAAAGCCATAGGGTACCACTGACAGTCAGATGACTGAAGTCAGATGGCTGAAGGTGGGTGCAGTCCACAGTGCATCTGTTTCTCTGAGAAAATTAAATATGAGTTTTTAAAAAGGGGAACGGTCATATTTGTCTTTC
>NW_009951936.1:291178-303767 GCF_000747805.2 Chaetura pelagica
CCCTACCTAGAGAGCAGTGAGTTTCCATTGAGCTGCTTTCCCTGGTGAATGCATGTGTAGCAGCACAGGCCAGAGAGTGTATTTTAGGCTTATTGGCATCACTTTGCAGAAAATACTCCACCTGATGTCCTCTTTCCATCAGATCCAAGCAGCAATGTTGCATTTTCTTCATCAGTCTCCTGAGCTAGAAAGGAATTGGAGAAAAATGTGCTGGTTGGAACTCCTCTCAGAAAAAAAAGAAGGGCCAAGCTTTGACTGCCAGACCCTTCTCATCTGTTATCACCTTTCTTTCTGCAACTTTTCCACGATGAAGACAGTTCTGTCTTGCCTCCTCCCACATACAATCACCACACAAAGCTCTTTGCCTAGTCCTCTGGGTTGAAGGTGCCTTCCTCTTCTGCCTGGATTCCCCAGTCCTCCCAAGGCTTTGTCTGTGGATAGTACAGATCTCCTGTGTAACACAGGAGACATGACTAACCATGCGCATTGTCACTCACAATTCAAGCAAAGGTTTGAAATGTGTTTTTGGTGATGAGTTAACTCCTTCATGAGCTCGCAGATCTGAGCATGCTGGGTCTCTGGGGCTATGATCAGACTTGCTTAAACTTTTGTGGTTTTTTTAATGCAGTATATGGTTGCTGTGGGAAGGCCAAAAAGAGGCTTTTCCAAATGTCAGATTATTGTTTGACTCCTTTGGTCGTATTCTGGAATTTCATGTGTTTTTAGGTGAGTGCATCAGCAGGTTTAGTGCTTCCTCTTCTTTCCAGTGTCTTCTGTGGAAGTTGCTGAGACCTCATGTAGGATTTCCCATTAGAGATCCTTAGGTTCCCCAAATCAGCAAGCTGGTGTGGAAGTTCTTGGCATCATGTCTTAGAAAGGAGAATGCAAGGTTTCAGCACACATCATTATACTTATTGCCTTCTTTGCCTCCATCTTTAATAGTCAGACCAGCTTCTCCCAGGGTATTCAACCTCCTGAGCCAGAAGATGAGGAGGGAGAGCAGAACAACCCCCCCATAATCCAGGACGAAGTAGTTAACAATCTGCTTCTGCACCTAGACACTCACAGGTCTATGGGACTGGATGGGATCCACCCTAGAGTACTGAGGATTCTTAATCCATCTCGTTGTCCATTCTTCTACCCCACACTTCCTGAGCTTGCTCACAAGGATGCTATGTGAGACAGTGTCACAAGCCTTGCTAAGGTCAAGGTAGCCTACATCCACTGCTCTCCCTGCATCTACCCATTCAGTTACAACATTGTAAAAGGCTATCAGAGTAGTCAAGTGTTATTTCCCCTTGGTAAATCCATGCTAGCTACTCCTGACAACCTTCCATGTGCTTAGAGATTACCTCCAGAACAAGGGAAAGCTGTGGATGTTGTCTACCTGGACTTTGGCAAGGCTTTTGACACTGCCTCCCACAGCATTCTCCTGGAGAAGCTG
This sequence comes from Chaetura pelagica, assembly GCF_000747805.2. NCBI lineage: Eukaryota > Metazoa > Chordata > Aves > Apodiformes > Apodidae > Chaetura > Chaetura pelagica. The sequence goes on from NW_009951936.1 coordinate 292,623, forward strand.
GCAAATCATGACATAGACATTTGTACTCTTCACTGGGTAAAAAACTGGCTGGATGGCTGGGCCCAGAGAGCTGTGGTAAATGGGGTCAAATCTAGTTGGTGACTGGTGACCAGTGGTGTCCCTCAGGGCTCAGTTTTGGAACCAGTCTTCTTCAATATCTTTATCAATTATGTGGATGAGGGGATTGAGTGTACTCTCAGTAAGTTTGCAGATGACACCAGGTTAAGTGGGAGTGTTGGTCTGCTTGAGGGTAGGAAGGCTCTACAGAGGGACCTGAACAGGCTGGATCAATGGGCTGAGGCCAATCATAGGGGCTTCAACAAGGTGAAGTGCCAAGTCCTGCATGTTGGTCACAACCCCAGGCAACGCTACAGATCTGGGGAAGAATGGCTGGAAAGCTTCCCAGCAGAAAAGGATTTAGGGTTTTGGTTGACAGCCTGCTTAACATGAGCCAGCAGTGTGCCCAGGTGACCAAGAGGGCCAATAGCATCCTGGCCTGCATCAGGAATAGTGTGGCCAAGCAGGAGTAGGGAAGTGATCGTGCCCCTGTACCCAGCACTGGTGAGGCCACACCTCGAGTACTGTGTTCAGTTCTGGGCCCCTCACTACAAGAAGGACATTGAGGTGCTGGAGCAGGTCCAGAGAAGGGCAACCAAGCTGGTGAAGGGTCTAGAGAGTAAGTCTTATGAGGAGCAGCTGAGGGAACTGGGATTGTTTAGTTTGGAGGAGGCTGAGGGGAGACCTCATTGCCCTCTACAGCTACCTGAAAGGAGGTTGTAGGGAGGTGGGTGTTGGCCTCTTCTCCCAAGTAAATTATGGTAGGACCAGCGGAAATGACCTGAAGTTGTGACAGGGGAGGTTTAGATTGGATATTAGGAGGAATTTCTCTCCTGAAATCAGGCACTGGAACAGGCAGCCCAGGGAGCTGGTGGAGTCACTATCCCTGGAGGTATTCAAGAAACATGTAGATGTGGCATTTGTGTGTTTTATGGTGGAGTGTGTGTGGTTGTTTGTGTTGGTTTGGTTTTTGTTTTGTTGGGTTTTTTGTGTTGATGGTTGGACTCAGTGATCTCAAATGTCCTTTCCAACCATGACAGTTCTGTGATTCTATGAGAGACATAATCATAGTTGAAGTGTTGCAATGCTGGCCAAGGAAGGGCTTGTTCTGAGTGCTGTGTTTATCTCTCTGACTTTTCTGTAGCAAGGAGCGTGCAGCTGGTACCGGTTCAGGGGCAGCAGCTGGCATTGCAGGTGGACACCACCGGGAAGCATGGACTACAAAAGGACCATCATATGAGGACTTGTATACGCAGAACGTTGTCATCAGCATGGAGGACCAGGAGGATCTTAACCGGTCTGCAACTGAAGGGAAGCCAGCCAGAGAGAGACCAATTTGGCTACGGGAGAGCACCGTGCAGGGGGCTTATGATCCTGATGAAATCAAAGACGGTAAGGAAATTCACAGAGCAGAAGTTCTGCTCTGCTGATCTGATGCTCAGAGTGCTGTCAGAAATGTGTCCCCTTGTGTGTGTACAGCTGCCACTCCCTACACTCCAGATTTTGTCTGCTCCCCTCTGCTGTGCAAAGCACCTGTGTGCACAGAGACGTGAAATCTAGGTCAGTAAAGCTGTAGAGTTGTCCACAGAAGTGTTTGTAGGTTTCTAAAATGTTAATTATTTGTTATGTCTTCCACCTTGGAAGTTTATTGCTTCTAGATGAAGGTCTTCCAGTTTCATCTAGAGAGCTGCCCTCTTACTAGGTCACTACTGAAAAATGACATTAACAGTCAGTTACTCTGAAGCCTGCCAAATCTACCAGCAGGGTTTATGTGCTTCCAGCCTTCTTCTTGCCATTTGTTTTTCAAAACATGTTTTATATGAAGAACATGTCAGAAATGAAGCTGCTAAAAGAACAGTAGGGGAAGGTTTGTCACTATGGCAGATGAGTATTGCTTTCTGTTTGTTTCTTGGTATCTCTGCTTGCATTTTCATTCATGTTGGGCTCAGGTTGTCCATAGACCATGGACAAGATCTTGTAACAAATAGTAGAAACATTCTGCCTTGGCAAGTGTGTTATTTAAGCTTACAGACTAAAAACAGGAAATAGCGACCATTTATGATTTGTACAAGAGTAAATCAGTAGGTGCAATTTTCCAAGTTGTTTGAGGGTTATAGACTGAAACTGTTGATGCCCTAGAAAGAGAAGATGGCAAAAGGAAGCCATGTGTGTGAGCATGAGACCCCAGAGCCAGAGCACTGCTCAGGAGAGGAGTAGAGAATGTAGGTGTAGCAGAAGTGAAGAAAATGGATGTGAAATAATGGTCAGAAGGTACTTAATGATCTTGTTTGCATGTAAAGCATACAGATCCCAAAACGTTTTCCAGATAGATTAAACAAAGTGAAGGTGATTGAAGCAAGCTCCTCCTGCAGTTTAGCAGATGTTGTTGTTACTCACCAGCCATGGTGAGTTCTCACCCTGTTTTTCTGCTAGACAAGGAAGTCACCTGTATCTTTAAATTGCCTCCTTGAGATGACTTTTGGTGTATACAGCATAAATATTTCTCAGATGTCACTGAAGGACATGGAGGGGGAGTATATTTCCTTCTAGCACAACAGCATCACTACTTAACCTCCACAACTACTGCAGATGTAAGGAGAGGGCTAGTGGAAATAGTCTGAAATTGTTTCTCTGACACATTTTTATAGCTGTTGGATGACACAAATAGAGGAGGAGGAAACTTGGGACTGTAGACAGAAAAGATTCACTGCTTGAGTGTGGCAGGAGCAGTTCTCACAAGCAAGAGGCAGCCCCACTCCTGAGCCATCAAGTCAGCCTTGGTGAAGCTACCCCAGGCTGTAGTTGCTTCATAGCTCTCAATGTGATGAGCTACAATATTATCTCAGAGATGGTCTCCAATAGTCTCTTACACTCTATGGTCACAGGCAAGGTGAGCACAAGGCTGCCAACACAACACCTTCATTCTTCCTTTCTTTCAAGAATTTTGCCAGTGCATTAATAATAGTATTTGCAGCCATCACCCGTTACTACAGCTTCATTTACAATGAAAATATGAGTCTGGTGAAGATAGAGATGGGCCTTTTGGCCTTTATTTTACCACAGGAAAGAAGTGAGCACAAACTCCCCTGGCTTTTAGTGCTAAATGCAGAACTTACTTCCTCAGTTCACCTGTTTCGCAAGATTTTTTTAATTTCAAGTTGAAAAAAGTAGCCAGTACATTTTTGACCCTGGGGGAAAGGCATTGGGTGCCAACTGCCTGGATGTGGTTCTATAAACCATGAAGGTCCGGGTCTTGGAGAAGCAGGCAAGTGGCAATCATGTATGAAGGTGGAATGCTGTCACTTCATCTCCAGAGGAAGCATTTTTAGGTTTACAGAAAGTTTACCATGGGGAGTCTGTCCTACTTTTTAGGCCTTGTTTTTACATAAGGTTCTCTGCATTTTTATCTATTTATTTATTTTCCATACTGCCTGTAGGTTTATTGCTGCTGCATGGACTCAGTCCTCTCATAAAATGTAGGATTAGGAGAACTTTTCTGCAGAATACCACTTTTTTAACAGAATTTTACCTTTTGAATCTGTGAAACACAAACACCCTGTCTACCCAAGTGATGCCAAACCCTCCCAGCTATTGCACAGCCAGACTTACTGAGGGAGGAGCAAAGGCCGTGTCTGTCAGCTGGGAGACTGCAGGCCTCTGAAAATCAGAGGTCCAGGTAGGGAGGCAGAGAGACTGACTGGGCTGCGTTTCAGTTTGGAGAGCAGGAGCTATGTTAATGCAGCCTTCCATGCTGCACTGTGCAGCTTGGCTGCAGGCTGGAAGCTGCATCTGCTTCCCAAGATAGATCCCACTCGCTACCACCATGTTCCAGTAATGAGCTTTTCCCCTTATTTCCTGGAAGGTTGCACCTATGAGCTTACCAGACATGGCTAATTTAAATGTTGTTTTATAACACATGGTTTCTGCATACCCCCTGTCTGCCTAGATTTATGTGCTTCTCTGTCTTAACCCTTATAAATGGGGAGCTTGACAGGGCAGGGCCTGGTTTTGGTTCTGTGATTATGGTCTGTGCCAGCAACACCCCATGGTCTACATCATCACCGCAAGTCCTCCAGGCTGTGGTCATACAACAACAAAGGGGCAAAAAGGAAACAGCCTGTGCCTGTTCACCTGTGAAACAGCACTGAGATACTTGCTGTATCTCTGACAATCATAAGGGGGAATAAATTTGGTATCTATATCTCTAATGAGTAGTGTCATCATTGGGTGAATAGTCTCTGGAGTATCTGGAAGCCCAGATTTAGGTCAGCTCCAAAGTGGGGAATGTGCATCAGTGCAGCTGAGGGATGGTGCCTGAGTTGAGCCCATCATCCATTTGTTGTCTTCTCTTGTAATGTGCTCCTGACTGAGGCTCCCAGCTGGGTTCTGCAGTGACTCCATGCCTTCTAGCTCCAAGGAAATGTCAATACTTGCGCTGCTGTTATGAGAGAAACTATCTCTGTCTTCTAAGGGAGAGGAGGAGATGGCATAGAGAAAGGATGTGACTTGGCCAAGTCTGCTTGGTGGCAGTAATTAATAAGAGTCCAGAATGCTTTCAGGGCCGTCACGCCGATCTCGGTGAGGAAACAATCACTACCTTGTGTCTTTTTGCAGGGGGCCGGGATCTGGATACCTTCCAGGAGCGTGAGGAGGGCCGGGTAGCTCTGGATGATAACGAGGAGGTGATGCGTGCCCTGCTCATCCACGAGAAGAAGACACCTTCTGCTTCAACAGTCACTGTTGGAGGTGCCGCTCCTCTCTCTGGTGTCAACGCTAGTGACTCTGAGAGCGAGACAAGCGAGTCGGAGGAGGAATCCCCTCCCCGCCCTCCTACCGTGGCCACCACCACATACGGGCTGGAGGATGAGGAGGAGGATGAAGAGTTTGAGGTAGTGGCAGAAGACCCCACTGTCACAGTGGCTGGGCGTCCACACTCATACAGCCAAGTGAGCCAGCGCCCTGAGCTGGTGGCCCAGATGACACCAGAAGAAAAAGAGGTTTACATAGCCATGGGGCGACGCATGTTTGAGGATATGTTTGATTAACTGCTTCCTGCCATGGCATTTTTTATAAAGTTGTTTGTTTTTTTTTAGTCCAGAGACTCCCTAGTAAAACAGAAGATGGAGTACGTCTTTCCTCCCCTGTGTGCAGGGACACTGGGGCTCAGGACTGCTGATCTCAGGCATCTTGGCCACTGGAGAGGGGGAGCAGGGAGGCTGCATGTGCCAAAAAAGGTGGGGGAGGACAAGCCTCAGAAATGAGGATGTTTGCAAGGTGAAAATCTGCTTCAAGGGTGTACTGCACAGGCACTGCTTTACCCTTCTCCAAGGCCCCAGCAGCAGCCTCCCCCTGATTGCATAGAGTTGATTTTTGTTGCTTATCCTAGTGAAATCCACATCTCTGCCCTCAGAGGACATAAGTGCTCCATGGTTTAATGGGAGCGCTCTGCAAAGGAGGGTGTAAGTAATGTTACAGTTGCCTGTGCTCAGTGAGAGGAGGGGGAAGCACTCGTCTACTGACAGCAAGCCTGGGCAGGGCTTGCAGCTGACCTCCTGCCAGCAGCCACTGGCCACCAGAGTGGGCGGCACCTTTTTCCTGCTCCTGTTTGCTCTGTCTCAGCACCTCAAGGTCAAGTGTAACTCGAAACACACAGAGTGGAAGCCTTGGCAAGCACATGCAGTCAACTCTTTGTCAGTGTAACGAAAGTCCTCCATGGATCTGAGCGCTCTGACTTACTAGGAGATACCTTAATTTTCCAGTATTTCTGCCTGTCACTCCTGTCTAGCCCTGTCCAAACTCCAGTGTTGCTGACGGTTCCTAGTGGGCAGGGCTGCAGTCAGGCCATGCCAGAGAAATAGCATAGCTAGTTTTGATTGGCAGTCACACCAGGGCTGTATCATTTTAAGAGGAATTATGCAATTTTTGAATTCTGCTTTGGCACACTCTTTTACCATAGATAAACGTTTATCAGTGCCTACAGAGCAATATCATATTTTTAATTCTTTTCTCTGTCAATTGAAACTGTTGTTTTATAAAATTGTTGTGTTTTCCTATCAAGTACTACATACAATAAAATAAAATGGTAAAAGAATTTTGTGTTTGAGAGGGTAGGGGCAGTATTATGTGGTGTTCTATTTCTGTGGGCAGCATGAATTTGCTGTTCTATATTTGCTGACTATAAATCTGTTTTATACTAATTATGCTTTCTATGTTCTGCTAACATTGTAATGCCTTCTTTGTGGTTTTATTTTCAAATTCTTGGTATTTTGAACCCCATCTTTTTTTATTTTTAATGTAATGTTTTAATTTTGCTTTTAAGTCATTTTAAAGAGAAATAAATAAACTTCTTTCCATTTTTGTCATCCAGTTTGTCGTTTGCCTAGTTGGAAATGTCTGTATATCATTTTGATTTACTCAGTTCAAGAAAACAAAACTATTTGAGCCTCTCCTCTGAAGGAAGGACTATCTGAAATCCCATGTTTTATATCTCAGCTGCCCATTTTTTCTCCTCACCAGAGCTTCCTTGAATGCCTCCTGGGGCCTCCTGCACTTCGAGAAAGGACATTTCTTTAGACTGGTGCTGTGGGAGGCCCTTTCTGATCACCGCTTCCATTCCTTTCCTTCTTCCTTGAGGGAAGCAGAGGCTGATGGAGGGATGTCTCACTGACATCGTCTTGCTAGTTAAAGTGGTACTCTTGTGTAGACAGACTTCCAGGATCTGGTATCAAGCTTCTAGATATCAAGTCACAGAGCTGGTAAGTCAGATTCAGTGATCAGCTAACATTAAAAAAGTGCTGCACCAATTCTTCCTAGATTTGTAATCTGGTTGAATTCAAGATTACAAGTGGAGAAAAGCAGGTAGGTTTACAAGGGGCCAGAGACAGAAACTGAGAACTAATCCTGAATACAGCGCAACTGCTCATGCTTGTGTCTCACCAGTAGTTTATACTGAGCTTTTAGTCTACAAAATCAAACTGTAGGTTTCTAAAGCTTAAGGAGAGTGTTTTGCTATAAAAGCACTGATACTGTATCTATATCCAGCATAATTGTCTATAAAGCAGTGGTTTTACTTAACACATTTGATTGTGGTTTGTACAGCAGTTGTAATTTTGGTCATTCAGCAACGCGTATCCTGCACCCGAGGTGGTTGGTGAGGCTTGCCTTCTGTCTCCCATCCACCACAGGCAGCCCCTCAGGAGGACTGGCAAGGTCAGGGTAGGTGAGCAGATGTCATCCTTGTTTCCTGCCCCCTCTTAACAGCTTCTGACTCTCGGAAAGGATGGCTGCTCTGTTCCAGCTGTTCTCAAAGGACAACTGTGGGCTGCTACTGCCCTTTTACAACAAGCACCACTTGAATGTACAATTGTATAGTGCCTTTTTTTCCTCTTTTTCCTGCAGTTGAAGCAGGGCCCTATGTGCATCCCAGAAGAGGAAGAAGGGCCACTGCTGCAAGCCAAGCCAAGCCAGCCGCTGCCAGGAGGTGGGTGCTAATGCAAAGATAAAGCCATCAATTTCTGAGGAAGGCCCCAGCCATTTCCTCTGGCTGCTGGACCACATGTGCTGCATTAGCGCTAACCCAATAACACCATGAGTGTGTTCGAGTGCTGAAGCCTTCCTGGGTGAACGTCCTGTCTATCCCCATGCAGACCAGTTTCTCTGTCTGCTTTCAGCCTGAAGCGCACTTCATCTGATGAGTGCTCTTGAGGCCAGGGCACTGCAGCTTAGCCTAGAAAGAAAAATGCATTTCTGGAGCTGCTTATACTCCTCTCCCCAAAAGTCAGGGGCATCGGATGCCTCTGCCAGCCTGGTGAGAGCTGCCTCTGTCCTTGCTCATCACAGGTCAGGGAAATGGCAGTAGAATGATGCCCTCCCTGGCCCAGCACAGAGCAGGCCAGAGCAGATCAGCGAAGCTGCTGGTGGAGGGGAAGATCACTGTCAATGCTGGGAAACAGGGTTGTTTTAATCTTTTCCACTAAGCTTCCAAAAATCGGCTTCTTCCATCCAGCTTCTCTTTTCCTATGTTGCTGCTTCTTTCAAACAGACTCAGGTTAGACAGACTTGCTCTGTGAGAGCCTTGGGATTTGAAGATCCCCTGGAGGAACGGCAGAAAAATAGCATCACCTCCCTGGCACATCTAAGGATCCCTGTCTGTGATGCCTGCAGCACCAGGCCTGCTGCAGAGAAGTTTGGCAGGGCCTGGGGCAAGGAGCAGCCAGCTGTGCTTGTGTCTCTCCAGCAGTTTCTCTTGCCCCTTAGGAGGAGAGAAAATTGTCTCAGGAATCAAATGCAAGACAAAGCCTTCATGGCAATGGAAATTTTATGAGCAGGTGGAAGGCAATGTCAGCAGTAGGGGAAGTCAGCAGGCTGTCCAGTGTGCTCTCCTGAGTGAGTTGTGGAGGAGAGGCAGCAGCAGCCCCGTTCCTCTGCTCTGGTGTGTGTCAAGGTAAACTAATGAAGCTGTGGGTTCAGTCCTGTGGAGGAAGGAAGTGTCACACAGTGCTGCAAAAAATCAGTCTGGGCTACTCCAGTACTAGTATTGCTACTGGAAGCCCTGGGCAAGGTAACTGTGTCCCTAGCTGGTTCACAGGAGGTTTTGGAGTATTGATCTAAGCATGGACAGCCAGGGATCCCTAAGCATCATGATACACTCCAGTTTAAAGTGTATTGACTGTGAGTCAACATAGCCTCTTCTCTGGGAGCGCAGGAGCTGGGGCTGAAGAACTTCTGTCAGCTGAGCTGCTTCCAGAACAATGATCAATATTTATAAAGTCCAAGGAGATCATCACTCATGCAGTCTTGATGGGAGGTGTAGCCAGGCACTTGAAGCTGTTTAAGATGTGATTGCACAGGGAGTCACGGAGGGGCTGCTGCCTAAAAGGAGCGGCAGCCCAAGGCGTGGGGAGAAATGTCTGGCTGCTGGTGCTCCTGGAAAGCTGCCTGCCTGCCTGCCTGCCCCCTCCTAGCAGAGAGCAGAGTGCTGGGCTGTCCAGGACTACAACTCCATCTCTCTATGTTAGAGCTATTTTCTCTCAGAATTATCAAGGGACATCTGGGCTTTCGCCTGTTTGGGATACCTAAATGAGCTGCCAGAGGGTGGTTTCTTATTTACCAGCATTAATTAGATTGAGAGAGAGAATGAACCTAATTTATATTTAAACAAAAATCAGATTTTGGAATCGCCTGCTGTATCATTAAAAAGCATATTAAGGACAGTGAGTACTTCTGCAGCCATCCTGGAAGCGGCAGACAGAGAGTCTCTGAACAAGATGCTTGAAATACAATAGGTATTTTTGCTTAAAATACATTTCTGACCTAAATATAATTTAATTTCCATCCCTTTGAACAGTTGGATGCTAATGAACCAACCAGGGATGGCAGAGAGGAGGCTGAGCCAGCCGCATCGGCTCTGCTCCACTGCAGTGCGTTACAAACCCTGCCTGCGCCTCTCGCCGGCTGCGCGCAGCGCCCCGGGCACAAATCCTGCCAGGGTCTGGCCATGGCAGCAGGAGGAAACCTGGGGCTGCTCAGCTGGAGAAACAGGCAGGGGTCCAGACTGAAAATTGGGGCTCACCAAATATCGTTCCATGAGCATTGATGTCTGTGTACAAAAAGGAAAAAAAGGTACATCCGGCAAGGAGGAGAATCCAGGTCTTGTACAGATGTGGTTCAAGTCCTGACATAACTGCTTCTTCTGGGGTTTCACCTGGAAACTGTATTGCCAGCCTCTGCCACCCCATCACTTGCTGGAGGAAGGAGAGTGAGCAGTGTGAATTTTGTAGCTAGCTAAAATGGTCCGTTGAGCTGAGAATCCTGGCTCAGTTCCACCTGGTAAAGAGAGCCTCCTGTCCTTAAAGATATTTTTTTTCTCCACTTGTGACAGTGGAAATCTGCCTGATCTGAAGACAGATTTGCCAGGCACTGTTACAGAGCCCATGCTTTTCCTATGTTCTCTTAATATTCATTGAGGGGGAGGAGGGAGAGCACCCATTTAATGGCTGCTGCCAGCTGACCCGGATACATTGAGGTTGCAGTGTCAGAACCAGCCCTGTCCCATATCAGGGAAAGACAGGTTGGGTCGTTTTGGTCAGATTATCCATACCTGCTCTTTGCAAAGATGTTGGTTGGTGTACTCCTGGTCAGTGCTGATGGGCTCTTATAAACTAACCCCTCTGTGATCACACCAAGAGTCAATTTAAAATGAAGGTTCAGTCCCTTCACCAGCAGCAGCAGCTCTGGCTTGTGCCACATCTGTTCATGGGCCGTATGGCACTGTCACGCTGCAGCAGAGGTGCGCCATGCAGCTCTCAGCCACAACTGCCCCTGGCTGTACTGCTTCCTGGCAGAGAGGCTTAATGAGGGATGGGGTACACCCATGTCTTCTCCAGAAATGAGGCTCTGGCTGGGCTCAGGGACAACACCTATTTAGGCCCCCTAAACTCCTACAGTGGAGAGGGGAGTGGCATCAGTCCCAATCTGGTTACTTTTTTACCCCCAGTCTTTGCTGCTTGAACTAGATGTGATTTGTTAGGATTTTTTTTTAATTTCTTTTTTTTTAACCCTTGTTCTTTTTGTCCCTTGGCAATATTTCTCATGATGTTTCCCTGCTGCTTCTAACAAAAAACCCAAAACAAACAAACAAAACCCAAAAACAAACAAGCAAAAACCTGCCAAACCTTTTTAAGCAAATGAGGCTGTAACATCTTCTTAGGGAGACATATCTGCCCTCCCTGCACTGTCACCACAATTATTTTTCCTTTGCTATACAGTGCTTTCTTCTGAGAAGAATTACTTCCAGTATCTCCCAGCCCTTCTGGTGATGACACGAAATGAAAACTATCCCCATTACAACAGGGAAGATGGGAGGAAAATGAGGATGGAGGGAAATATGGCCTTTAGAAAATGATGAATCTTCAGAAAATTTTAACTTCTGCAAGCTCTCCCAGACCACATGGGTGCCTTATCCAAGCAAAGAAAAATACAATATACTGAAGAGGAACTTGGCTCATGGTGCATTTATCCTCATGTATTCCCTTGTCTCAGAGCCAACCTCTTGGATGTTATACAAAGGCATCAGGGTGGTTGCAAGTT
>NW_009951936.1:303859-328739 GCF_000747805.2 Chaetura pelagica
TCAGCAGGAGCTTGCTGGTCCGTTTGAAAGATCTGACTCCTACTTTTACCATACTGGAAGATCTGGTGCAAGAGCACCTCACAGCAATGAGCTGCAGGAACGAGTTTGGTGTCACATGATAAAGTACCTTTTTCTTTCAGTTTTTCATCTGAGCATGCTGGTAGGTCTGTGTATGAGAAGCAAGTGTGTACAGTGATGTAGGGGGCTGCCCAGCCCTCCTGAAACGTATCCATTTGGGAACATCAACACATGAGGAATTTTTCACGGTTTAGTTAGGAGCTACTGCCAAGAGCAACAATAGTTGAACTTTTTGTTATGTAGACAGTCACATCATTGCAGCCTGTCTGAAGTCTGGAGTAAAAGAACTTACCTCCACAGATGGTAGAGGTAGATTATTCCAGCTGGATAGGTGTCAAAATGTCACATTTTTAGCCCTCTCAGTATTTTTGGTTTTGGGGTTTGTTTGGGTTTTTTTTAACTCTTTGCCTTTTTGGCTCCTCATGCAGCAGGCTCTAGCATCTTTCATGCACCAATGGGCCAGGATGCTACCGTGGACTGAAGATCTCTGGCTTGGCACTGCACTAATGAGCTCCTTGTGGGATTGGTAATTCACATGCTAATGGAGTCTGCCCTGGGAAAGGTGTGAGTCAAGCCCGTTATAGATACTGAAAACAAGCCAAATGAATGCTGTGGGTGGAAGCACTTTTGTTCAGGTGGTCAAAACCAATGAACAGGAGATGAATGGGTCCCTGTTTCCAGAAAGTGTCTAGTGCACTTCAAGTCTGCAGTGGACATAAGAGCTGCTTTGTGTCTATCTCAGTAATAAAAAGAGCATCAATATTGGAAATCCATGTTGGAAAGGAAATAAATCATACATTACTAAGGTTTTATTTATAACGTTTGTTGAGTAGAAAGGGGCAGTGAAGCAGGAGATTTCCCTGCCCCATATGAAACACCCTTCTGCACCTGGAGATGTAACAACAAAGCAGAAATGACCCCACATTCCACAGCTGCCACTGGATTGTTCTGAATGGGAAAATTCGGCATTTTTTAGCACTAGAAGGAGCCAAACATTCAGGGAGACTGGTACAACCTGTGCCATTGCAGCAACAGCTGCAGAAGTACAGAGAGAGGTGTTGTGATCACAGACTCACAAGGTCTTAGGGGTTGGAAGGGACCTCAAAAGATCATCTAGTCCACCCCCCCTGCCAGAGCAGGGTCACCCAGAGCACATCACACAGGAACGTGTCCAGGTGGGTTTTGAATGTCTCCAGTGAAGGAGACTCCACAACCTCTCTGGGCAGCCTGTTCCAGTGCTCTGTCATTCTCAGCGCAAAGAAGTTCTCCCTGATATTCACATGGAACTTCCTATGCTCCAGTTTGCATCAATTGCCCCTTGTCCTATCACTAGACATAACTGAGAAAAGCCTAACTCCATCTCCCTTTACATATTTGTAAACTTTGATGAGGTCACCCCTCAGTCTCCTCTTCTCCAAGCTCAAGAGACCCAGCTCCCTCAGCCTTTCCTCATCAGGGAGATGTTCCACTCCCTTCATCATCTTTGTAGCTCTGTGCTGGACTCTTTCAAGCAGTTCCCTGTCCTTCTGGAACTGAGGGTCCCAGAACTGGACACAATATTCCAGATGTGGCCTCACCAATGCAGAATAGAGGGGGAGGAGAACCTCTCTTGACCTACTAACCACACCCTTTCTAATGCACCCCAGGATGCCATTGGCCTTCTTGGCCACAAGGGCACATTGCTGGCTCATGGTCATCCTCCTGTCCACCAGGGCCCCCAGGTCCCTTTCTCCTACACTGCTCTCCAGCAGTTCAGCCCCCAGCCTGTACTGGTACATGGGGTTGTTCTTCCCCAGATGCAAGACTCTACACTTGCCCTTGTTGAACTTCATCAAGTTTCTCCCCACCCAACTCTCCAGCCTGTCCAGGTCTCTCTGAATGGCAGCACAGCCTTCTGGTGTGTCAGCCACTCCTCCCAGTTTAGTGTCATCAGCAAACTTGCTGGGGGCACACTCTGTTCCCTCATCCAGGTCGTTGATGAAGATATTGAACAGTACTGGTTCCAGTACCAACCCCTGAGGGACTCCGCTAGTCACTGACCTCCAACTAGGTTCTGTCCCATTGACCACAACTCTCTGACTTCCTCCTTTCAACCAGTTCATGATCCAAAGATTCAGATACCCCTGCTTGTCCTCTGGATTTTACAGGAGCCGCAGCTGCATAATCCCTGGATTATGTTAGTGGAAAGAGCCATAGACAGAGTGCGGTTTGCTAGGGACAGTGCTCTCCTTCCTTCCTGGCCTGGCCACTTTTCCTTCCCTTCCCACAGCCCTCTCTTGTATTTTGAAGAGGAAAAATATGGGAAAAATAAATAAATCTGCCCTTTAAACTGGGAGAATGAAACAGATTATACCAAATCCTGTATCTTAATGGCACAGAATCAATGAGAGCTCATCATTGCAGGTGACTCAGTCCACCTTGATAAGTTCTCACACCAAAGGCTGTGACTATATAAATCATAGAATCTCAAAAGGGTTGAGTTTGGAAGACATCTCTGAAAGTCACCTGGTCCAACCTCCTCTGCTCAAGTAGGACCACCTGGAACAGGCTACAAGCCACAGGCATGTTGAGATGGCATTTGACTGTCTCCAAAGATGAAGACTCCTCAGCCTCCCTGGGCAACCTGTGCCAATGCTCAGTCTCCCTCATGGTAAAAAAAGCATTTCCTAATGCTCAAGAGGAACACAGATTCTCTTTTGTTCCAGATTATATTCTTTGCCTCTTGTACTGTTACTGAAGAAGAGCCTGGCTCCATCCTCTTTACACCCTCCAATCAGGTATTTATATACGTTGGTAAGATCCCTCCTGAGCCTCCTCTGCTTCAGGCTGAGTCTCAGCTCCTTCAGCCTTTCCTCAGATGAGAGATGCTCCAGCCCCTTTGTCATCTTTGGAGCCCTGTGTTGCACTCTCTTCAGTATGTCCACATCTCCTTTGTTCTGTGGAGCCCAGAACTGGACACAGCACTTCAGTTGTGGTCCCACCAGTGCTGAGCAGAGGGGAAGAATCACCTCAGCCTGCTGGTAATGCTTTGTTTAATTCAGCCCAGGATATCATTTGTTTTCCTTGCACCAAGGTCACATTGATGGCTTATGTTCAACTTGGTGTCCACCAGGACCCCTCAGATCCTTTTCTGCCAAGCTGCTTTCCAGCTGAGTGGCCCCAGCATGGACTAGTGCATGGGATTGTTCCTCTCCAGGTGAAGGTCTTTGCACTTCCCCTTGTGGAACTTCATGAGGTTCCTGTCAGCCCATTTCTCCAGCTTGTTGAGATCCCTGTGGATGGGAGCATGACCTTTTGGCCATTCCTCCCAGTTTGGTGTCATCAGCAAACATGCTGAGGGTAGACTCTGCCCCATCATCCAGATCATTAATGAAGATGTTGAACAGGTTTGGACCTGATATTGACCCCTGGGGTACATCAGTAGTTACTGGCCTCATGCTGAATTTCATGCCACTAATCATTACCCTCACGCTCTGGCCTTTCAGCCACTTCTCAGTCCACCTCACTGTTGGCTCTTCCAACCTGTATTTCAACAGCTTATCTATGAAGATCTTAAGGAAAATAGTGTCAAAGCCCTTCCTGAAGTCCAGGTAGACAATATCCACTCCTTTCCCCTCATCTACTAGGCCATTCTTTTCTTCACAGAAATTTATCAGATTGGTCCAGCATGACTTTCCCTTGGTGATACTCCTGAATATAGGGACATCTGCTCAGAGGAGCAAGGGTTTTGCTCCCAGCTCTGCCACTGGGCTGCCTGTTGGTGCTGCCTGCTCATCTTTCCTCTCTGCGTGACAAGTGGAACAACTTACTCTGGTGCAGGCACAGAAGAGAGAGATGCATTGCTGGAGCTAGGGCGTCTCCCCCCTTCTACCCACCCCAAAGGACAGGGCAGGGAGGTCCCAAAAGTATTTCTGAGACACTGCATTACTGCTGGTGAAAACTGTCTGTGGAAGTGGAGAGCAAAGTGGAGAAGAAATTGAAGAAGTATCAGGAGAGCAATAAACAGGGCACTTATGTCCTCCTTAATCACAGCCCAGCCTTCAGGAGGTCTGCAGGGAGAGCTAATGGATTAAATACAGGTATTAAATGAAATCTTGGAAATGTTTCCCTCACCTGGCAGGACCCAGAAGCTAGTGATACATGGTCATGCTCCCAGTGTGTCTGGGCTGTAGGAGGCGACCAAAGAAGGAAGACCCATGGTTGCTCCTAGTCAGCCATGGTATTTAATAACCTGGGTTATTATATTTATTTAATATCTATGTAATATATTTATTTTTTCTTTTTATATTTAACAACCTGGCTCTCTTGGTGCCAAGGCCAATCCCAAAATTTCCCAAGGAGATCCTTTAGCAATTCCAGATGGACTCAACAGGGTGCTCCTTTTCACGTCGCTTTTAGCCTGAGGAGGAAACCAGTGTGTTTTATCTTGCTATGGGCACTTGCTGCAGTGCTGGGCCCCCTCCAGGGCTGGGCCCCACGCATGAGGCACATGAGCAAAGAGCCACAGCTCTTTCACAGCCAGACTACAGCAGGGTCCTAAGAAGCGCCTGGATCAGTTATTGATACCAACTGCACAAAATCATGCTGGGGTGTCCTCAAAATGCTTCTTTGGGTCTCTAGGTGCCCTAGAGAAGGCTCCAAAATGTTTGGCCAAGGAGGAGAGATATCTGTCGTGGTGCCACGGGGGGGTGGGAGCTCACCAGGAAGTTTGCAGGGATTAAAAGCAAGGTTCAGCACTGGGAAGTGGAGGTGGAACAACATATTGCCAGTCATATACCTCAGTGCAATGGGTTTTAATGCTGCCTGCATCCCCAGGCCATAGAATCCCATAGTTGGTGGCACTTTCAGCGACTATTTTTCCAGCCTGTGCTGGTGGCAGATGCCTGTGGAGAGACTTTGAACTGAAGGATTTAGCTGCACTGGTGCAAAATCCCTGCTGTAAACAAGGCTAATGTCTGTATCTGCCTTCATTCAACCAGCAGCCTTGTCCCCTCTTCCCCTTCTCCTTTCTAATAAAGACATCCTGGCAAGCATCGCATTTTTCAGGAAGGCTCACAGCTGCCAGTTGCCCTGGCTTTGGCTTCACATGGGGCTGGAAAAGAAAAGGCAGCCTCTTCCTCTGCCCCCATTAATTCCCTCGTTAATCAGATCACAATGAAAGGGAAGCGGCAGCGTAATTGAATTGTCCTCTGAGCAGAGTGAGGTGGAAAGGGATGCTGGTAAGGAGGAGTCCTGCCCATGAGAGGGCTTCTTTATTCCCCTGTATTTTACTCGGGGTGGGAGAGGAGGTTTCTTGGCATTAGCATCCTCTCTTTAGGTCTCTTCTTGTGCTGACCAAGAGCAAATTGATTTTTTGCCACGATGGGAGAAGGAGAAAATCGAGACATCCTCACTCTGTCCTGGATGTTGGCGTGGGGATTAATTAGGCAATCTTTGTGCAGAGCTCTGAAATATGAAGTGCTCCCTCATCAGGGCTGTCAGGCAGCCCCTGTAACTTGGCCACTGGATCCTGTCCTGCCTGCTGCAAGTGGGAGTGGAGGGGAGGAGGGATGGGGAGCAGAGAGATCTGTGTAAGAAGTATTTCCATCAGAGACATATCTTGTTACCGAAGTGCAGGGCAGCAGCCAGACCAGCCACAGCTGCTGTGGGTTGTGAAATGGCTCCAGAGCTCACTTTAAAAGCACTGGAAGCTCAGACACCCAAACCAAATGCTTTGGGCAGGAACTGAGCACCAAGACCTCTGTGTAATGGTCCTCTTGACCCCCGGTGAAACAATGATAACACAGATAATGGTTCAGTTTTTCTAACAGGACTTGTAGCTTTGCTGGGATACCTGCTTTCCTGGCCAGACAGACAAGCTGCTCTGCTCCAGCTCATGCTCAGTAGTATGTTTGTCTTTCCTTTTTATCTTTATCTCTCTTTATCTGTAGGTGCCCAGGGAGCTGGTGGAGTCACCATCCCTGGAGGTATTCAAGAAATGTGTAGATGTGGCACTTCAGGGCATGATCTAGTGGGCATGGTGGGTTTTTTTGTGGGTTGTGTGTTGTTGGTTTTGTGGGGTGTGTGGTTGTGGCTTTGTGGTTGTTGGGTTTTTTTCTTTCCCCTGGGTGGATGGTTGAAGTCAGCAATCTTAGAGGTCTTTTCCAACGATGACAATTCTGTGTGATTCTGTGAACCCTGAGGCTCTCTGCAGGAGGTGAGACTGGAGGGTCAGCTCTGTAATCAGTAATGATCCACTGGAATGGAGCAAATGCAGCAGATGACACAGCTGGGGAGGAGGGTTGGCAGAGGGAGCCCCAGTCATACGAGAAAACCTGCATGGGTAAATGGAACCAACCCACCTTGCTATGAGCCATAAGGAAGGGAGGGTGAGCAGTGGTGCTCTGCCATGGTGCTGTCACTGAGATACCAAAGCCTCCTTCCGCTTAGTGTTGGCCCATATTTCAGACCCTGCTGTCATCCAGCTCTGGGTGCTGGGTTTCACAGAAAGGTGATCTCTGCTCTTGCTTCTTCAGTGCCTCTGCAGCCTTCCCTCTTCTCTGGATGTGGTGCTTGGGGATCCCCAGCTGGCTGCTGCAAAGGGGTCATGTTGTCCTCCTGTAGCCAGGTGAGAAAGCGAGTTAAAGTAATGCTGTGGTTTGGGGAGCTGCACATGGCTCCACAGCTGCCAGACACAGCTTGGCTTCATTTCTTCTCGAGTTCATCCCATCATCTTGCTCAGTCTGCCTGTGCTTTTCCAGTCCCAGCCTTCCTTCCTCAGTGATGTCTCACCTTTCACCGTGGTGGCAGGGGGGGAAAAGCTGCAGCCTAAATCCTTGTGATCAATTACAAGCAACTGAAAACAGCCTCACTCTAATTGCTGCTATTGCCAGACTTATCAATAAGAGGGGTCAGCTGTTGATTTATAGATAAGGTCAATTGACATAGTCACATGCACAACGTGCAGCACCTGTGGGAATTTCTCACTAGCCCTTCAACTGTTGCTGGACATGAGAGACAATTAACTGCACGAGGTGGTAACTACAGTTACAAGTACATCCATTTTCATAGTTTGGGCTGTTTTGTGCTCTCTACCCTGGTGGGGATCTGGTCTTCAATTCCTCCTCCCATCAAGACCAAAAGGTTTTGCTTACAGAACATTTCTCTTTCCTCACTTTAAAATGTCTGTATGAGAAAGTGTACAACCTTCTGACTTCCTCTCCAGGTGTCTTGTGATTTTAATTAATGCCAAGTCACATTTTAATATCTTCTGAGACAGAGACATGGTATTAACCCACTTGCATGGGAAAAGAAATATGAAGATAACTGCTTATGTGGCTTTTTAATAGGGGGAAGAATGTCTGGAGATGTAGTCACTTCTTTACGTATTTCTGATGAATTACTGTTTTCGTTTAAATCCCATAAAATTACAATGTAAATTGATGTGCTTTTGAGAATTTTGGCCCAATCATTATTACTGGATCAGATACTTGTTGCTGGCCCGTGTTCCACCTACTACAGGCTGCCTGGCTTTGCAACATCAGGCTGAGATGGACTGGTACAGCCCTCACCTGCCTGGATTAGGCTGTGCTTCTGACCAAAAGTGGTGGGAAGTGCTTTCCAGGAACGTGGCCATTCTGAAATCTGGCGAGAAGCAGATAGGAGCAAGGATGTACCTGCTTCATCAAGTGACCTCATCTGCTGTGGGAATGAGCCCCAGTTTCCAGCTCTGTGTCTCCTCTGCAACCATGTGGTTATGGATACAGGTCCACTGCTCCTTCTTAGCCCTTCTGGAGTAGTTTTTCCTGGTTTGGAACTAAATATTCATCTTCCAGCCAGCTCTACTAACTGGTTAATACACAACCTGTGACTAAATCAGGCTCCAAGTTCAGACACAGTCATCACCAAGGACACAGCTGCTGAACAGGCAGAATAAGAAAGAGATGCAAACCAGAATGGCAGACAAACATACTCAGACTTTGACACTTGAGATGTTTATAACCCAGAGTATTTACAGTGAGATGTCAAACACCATTTGAAGATGAAAAAATACTCTTGCAAATAAGCAAGCAGGAGAAATAACAGCAGCTAAAAAATATATGTGAGATGCCTCTAAGCCCAGTCAGTTGAAGGGTGGCTTAGAAAGAATGACATAACTTCTTTCACATATGTTGTAACTAACTGCAATATCAGACAACCTAAAAAATTGAATCTGATTTCTTTTTTTTTGGTGCACATTAGACTAAACCCCATTGCCTTGCCTCCACCTGATCTGCAGGATGTCCTAGTCTGTCACTGCTTCTGACAGGTTTTTCTTCTGAGTAACCTTGGTAGAGAACTTGCCACACAGAAGTGCCTGTTGGGAAAAGCTAGATATTTACAGCAATCACCACAACCTTGAAAGCTTAAGGAGTAGCTTTTTCTGTGTATCCTACACACAGAGGACATTTGTGGGTAGAGCAAGTTGAAAATACCATGTCCTGTTCTGTTTGTGCTCACAGCCCTATTTGCTAGCGCCGTGTGAGTGGCAAATCTCAGGAAAAACACTGAAGGTGAGGCTCCAAGGATGTGCACCTGTGTTAGTCTGCACACACATTTATAGAGGTGGACTATTACCTTATTTGGACCAGAAAGACATGCATGACTTGCCTCTAAGATCTCCTCCTCTGCATGAGAGGCGAGGTGTGGCACACAGGGCACTGATGCGAGGTCGTCTTAGTTCCTGTGTTTACGTACAACTAAGTTACCACGAGGCTTACCTGGTTGTAAACCTTGTACAGATCTGTCAGGCACAACGTTACAGCTCTGTAACTCTCACTCAATAGTGCTGGGATTTATGCTCCATCTTGAGTCTAAGTCATTTTGCTGGGATTTGATGCTCTGGTGTTGCTGGCACTTGCTGAGGGAAGGGGTGATTCTGTTCTGCACTGAAATATGCACATTTTAATTTCTTGTTCTTGTCGCTTCATCAATAGGCAGCCTCAGAAAGTGGTCAGAGCACTTCTGTGTGGTGCAGCTCTCTGCCTGCAAAATCTGAAGGTGGAGGTGGGGAGCAGGAGTGAGCCTGTGATCATGCTCTTGGCAGCGTAGCACAGACTCATAGCCTGGGTACTAGAGCAGCAGCAGGAGGCAAGCGTGTCCAATTCCTTTACAGGATGTGATTTCCATGCTCATCAGATAGTGGAAACTGGAATAAATAGAATTAATTAGCTCTTGGGAGTGTTGCAGACAGTGTCAGTAGATGTTCTTAGGCAGAAGCTGCACTTTCCCACTCTAAGTGCTCTCTTGCCCTCACACAATATTTTTTAATTGTTTAATTTTTTAAATATAAAACGAGGAGACAGGAAGCTCTGTCCTTTTCAGTCTCATCCTACAAATTCCAACCCTGATTCTGGGAGGACCTGATACTGAGATGACAGCTATTTACTTTTATTTCATTTAAAGGGCCAGTCTTCACAGTGAAAGAAGCAGCTGGGGAAAAATAAAAAATAATTTAAAAAATGAATGCTGCTGGTGGTTTATGCGAGAAATGCAGTAAGAAGCAACTTTGGTGTGAGACTAATATTAAGCCAATTTAAAAATTACTTTTCCTCCTTTGAAAGCAAAAATAATTAACTCTGAAGTGCTGGTAATATAATTCTGGCTCTGAGTAGTAGTGCATATATTGAGTACTTTAGTTTCCCAGCTCTGAGAGATGATAGTGGAGAGGCTTTATAATAAATATATTATCTCTACATCAAAGAGGTGTTGTTTGTTGTTGTGGTTTTTTCCATTTTAAAGTGAGTTCACAGTCACAGAAAAGTCAAGCTCTGCACAAGCCATAATTAACAGCAAGGATTGACCACTGGGCAAAACAAATCTTTGGAAGTGGACAGATGCTTATTTCCCTGGATGTTTAGAAAAAGATTTTGGGGAGATATGTTTGCTGGGCACAATCCCAAATTCTTGTTCTGGTGTCAAAGGCTCCTGGAGGGAATACTGAGCAAACAGGAGTATTTTCTCTGATCAAAAATAATGAGATGCATAATCTCACTGTGCTTCAGTTATTTCAGTATGTTCTGAGATAAAACTTTGGATTGGACATTAGGCAAAATTTCTTCACGGAAAGAGGGGTGAGGCATTGACACAGGCTGCCCAGAGAAGTGGTGGAGGCACCGTCCCTGGAGGTGTTCAAAGAACAGGTGGACATGGTGTTTTGAGAGATGGTTTAGCGGTTGGGGGTTGTAGGGCAGATGGTTGGACTTGATGACTTTGAAGGTCTTTTCCAACTTGATTCTATGATTCTTGCTCTACGATCTCTTAGGAAGACTCACTGGATCTCTTCTACAGTTCTACAGTTCTGAACTAGGTGAAAATGAAGTTTGGGTGGCTATTTGGTAGAGGCACACTATACTCCATCCTCTGTACTGTGCTCCTTAGCATGCTCTATACCATCCCAGAAAAAAGGCTTGGTAACGTGCACAGATCTACTAACTAGACTGGGAAGAAAACAATTTCCGAATCCTGCCCTGTGCTGATGTAGGCAGGTCTTCCCAAATGACAGAGAAGAGAAATGGGGCTGTGCTTGGCTAACAAGCCACACAGGGGAAGAAAAAGCATAGCTCAATAAATGAAGTTTACAGAATCACAAGCTAATTGAATTTCAAAGGTGCTCCAGAGTCCTCTAGTCCAACCCCCCACTCAAAGCAGGCCCAATTAAGCCAGGTTGATTATGGCTTTGTCTAGCTGAGTTCTGAGTATCTCCAAGAAGGGAGTTTTCATAACTTCTATGGGCACCATTTCCATTTTTGATGACCCTTACGATAAAGAAGGTTTTTTCCATAACACATCGACATTTCTCACGTTCCACCTTCTGCCTGTTGCCCCTTCCCGTCCTACAGCACATCTCTGAGGAAGGCCTGGCTGCTTCTTCTCTGTGCCTTCCCACTGCAGACAGCAGTAAGACCTCCCTGCACCTTCCCATGGTAGGGCTGAACAAACCCAGTTCTCGCAGCCTCTCCCCGTATGTCACAGGCCCATAACCAGACCAGGGATTTTGTGCAGAGAGCAGCAGGAATGCTGTAAGAAATAAAAAAAATTAAAAATAATAAATTTAGCAGATAATTGAAAATAGGTGTAGGCATCAGATCAGCCATGAGTCCAAACTGTCACAGGTCCAAACTCCGAATATCCTTCAAAACGCAGGTGTGTCTGTGTGTGGCAGCAGATCCCGGGTTGGCAGCAGTGGGTATGGGACTCTACAACAGCACTCAAGGAAGGAGTGGGTAAAGCTAGATCAAAGAAGATCTTAAAGACTGCAAGTGCAGAACTTTGGATGTTCTGCAGCTCTTCCTGGTGGAGGAGGAAGGCGTGAGGATGGATGCATCCAGGGAGCAGTGAGCCACAGGGGATCTGGTTTAAATCTGGGCAATTATGGGAAGTTCAGCAGATCCTTTCTCTGGCATCGAGTGAGTGGGTGGGAAGGGAGGGAGTCATGGAGCTAACGTGGTGGGTTTTAAGAAGCATCTGCTGAGTGTGCCGGCTTGGAGGCAGAAAGCAGCACCGGAGGAAAAGCAAGGGACTGCAGGGCCCTCCCTCCCACCCGCCGTGCTGCCGAGCTGCTGTTGCTGGCAGGCAGCAGGGTAGTGTCTTCACATGCCTTAAAACAGCTTGTTAAATATTGTTAAATGGCTTAACATTTGCAAGGAGCTTTGGATTAAAGTACAGGCTTTCAGTACTTTTGCTATTTATATTTGCAGCTGATGTTTCTTTCCCCTCTGTTATCAGGCTGTGACTTTTCATGTGCTCCTGTGACAAGTCACTCACCTTAATTATTGTGCCATTTAGAAAAAAGCAAGGAGCTGGCAGCGAGAGAAGGGTTGTTCTATTATGCATGTGTATACGCGTATCCCATTTATTCTAAATGGACTGTTGCAGGCAAGTGAGAGGCCGAGGGCACCGAGAGGCAGATGCCAACATAGAAAACGTGTTCTACCAACAAAGCCTGTTGTTAGAGCCAAGACCCCGTGGCCAGAAGACTAAATTATCAGGAGCAATTCCCATCCCGTTGCTCACAACACGTGCATGCAGGATGCTTCTCTTCATAGCCACCTCTTGTCCTTCAGGATTCACTCAATCAGAGTTGTTACTCTGCCATTTTGCTACATCAGAAACCCTCCAGAGAAACGATTCTCAACACAAGCGGATGGTTTTTACTTTAACTTCTGTTTTCAGAAGCAAACAGGCGATTGCCTCCAGAGAGGGGAATGAATGAACCTCACAGAACTCACACTGGCTTCACGTACCTCACTGGTGTCAGGAGACTTTCCACACTGTGCTGCCAGTGCTGTTAAAATGTCACCTGTTATTTAAACCTCCGCAGCCAAATGCTTTGTTTACGACTGTAAATGAGCAGCAAGCTTGACGAACAACAAAGACACTGAGTCCCACCCTGTGTAGCCCAGTGGCTGTGACTGCCCTTGGGTGCTGCCAAGCAGGGAGGGAGCTGGGCTGTGTTTGCTGCAGGGCTGGGCTTCGTGGCAGCTTTCGCGCTGCTGCCACAGTCTCGTCTTTCATAAAGTTCATTGCTAATTGAAAAGTGCTTCCTCCTATTTAATTCCAGTGCTTAGTGCTGCCTGTGTGGTTTTCATAGGGAGGAACAGCCAATGACCCCGCTGCTAATGAAGGATTGAAGTTTGAGCAGAAAGTAGCAATTCACTGTAGGTCATGTATGAAAAATGCCTTTGCCTGACTGGAGCTGTTGTATTTCTTCAGCACACGGGGGATTTTTCTGACACTCCTGAAGCTAAGCTGCCAGCAGGTTATAAACCAAAAGGCATTCAATTAGGGCCTGTCTATTCTTCATCAGGGATGAACCCCCTGCACAGTGAGAAACCCCATGCTGCTGTACCTACCTCAAACTGCTGAGAAGATCCCTGGGAACATTTCCCTGGAGAGATATGACCTTGTCTGGGTAACCTGGCCTCACCTCCTGGCACTCCTCTGGTGCTTCCAGGCTGGGAGGTGGCTGGGCTGTCCCAGGCTTCTTGGTCAGGGCTGTTGGACCCAGCAGCCCTCCCCTGGGCTTGGATGAATGACCAAGTCCCAACAGAGGGTTTGGATGGATGCTGCGGTTTTGGAGCTGACATTAGTAAAACACTAATTAGTGAAACACTAACACTACCTGCTGGGGATGACACAATTTCTTTTCTAAAAGGTAAAAGCAAGTAACCCAGAGAATCAGAAACTGCTGGCTCTCTCAGTGGAAATGATGACAAACTCCACTGTGTGCAGACAGACCACTTCTGAGCCTGCAATAGATTATTTGGCACTTTCCCCAAAACAATTTCCACTGGTCAGCTGCAGTCAATTAATAGTTACAAGGGAAAATGTTGGCATAAAACTAGGATTTTTATTTATTTATTTTTTGAGAAAACCTAATTAGATTCCCCCAAACCCACAACCTGTCTTTCTATGAGAGGCTTTTTGGTCTCAAATCTATCTTGGTAAAGAAAATAAGTGGAAGTGGCAAGTAAGAATGATAATTACATATCTTATTATGTATAACAAATGTGAATAACAGGAAGTCTAATGGCTGTGCAAACAAGTCACCAGCTAGGAAAGAGATAGCTGATGGAGGAAGATAAAACATTAATGAAAAAATCCTGGGTTTCAGGATTAAGGGTAAGAAGGCATTATTTAAGCACACCATGGCCTAACGAAATCCTTACTATCATACAGGAGAATGGGATTCAAAGGGACCTCTCGGATCATCAAATCCTCATGGTACGTGTAGTGCCACACCAAGTAATTCTCTTCACAGAAACAGTGATCTTCGAGTTATTCTTTTTGTCCCCAGATTCCAAGGGGTGGAGGGGAGTGTAGTAACCATTTTAGAACCTGATCATTTGGTTGGTTATAACACCCTTGCGATTTCATACTTAAATTTGCCAGCATTTTGCGCCTGTTTTCTCTGACAAAAACATCACTCACATTAATTTATCACAGTTCAATTCAGTAATGTTTCTTCCCCTTGTTAGTCCCTGTAGGTCCAGTGTTAAAGAAGGCACTGTTGCCAGTTGTGATGCACAGGAACTATTCATTGAATATTTATGCTCTGTATTTGGAAAGAAACGAGATGTTCTTATTTCACAGCAAGGAAGAAATACTTTCTATCTCACCAGTAGCAACAGAAGACATCAAATAGCAGCCATTATAGCGAAGTGCAGTAGCAGTACCAGAAAATTTGGGATCAAGAATATTGAAAGAAGTGTCTGAGGATCTTTCTGAATCACTGAATGTGATTTCCAAAAAATACTGAAAGGGAAGATAAAAAGGTCCAGAGAAATGCTGTTGATGAAACTGCATGAACCAGCGTTGTCCTCAGAAATCATGATATTCTGGGCACTGCTCCTCTGCATCTACAGAGGACTTGGATGTGTGTCTGCCTGGCCTCTCCCACAGACAGACAGACAGAACACCTGTGCAGCTGGTACAGCATGTTTGGTGTCATGTCAGCCCCTTCAAACTGTGAGTCTGCACTTAAAAATGGTATTGTGATGACCTGGATTTCCAAAGCCCAATTAGTCTGACATTAGTCCCAGGAAAAATTATGGCTAAGCAAATCTGGGAGGCAAATAAAGCATTAATGCATGGGAGCACAGTCAATGACAGCCAATACCAAAACCTATTTTCTTAAAAGCAATCAATGAAACCTCTTATAAAAATTAGATTTTATATTTATCTTATTAAAGTTATCTTTATATACCACTGGAAATCAGAGATGCCTATTTGATAGTCTGATGTGTCCTTCTGATTTAACAACAACGAAGAAAGGCAATATAAAAATCGGTGTAGCCTGTACTGTGCTGGTGAGAGTAAAGATTGTTTTCATAGATACCCAAGTAACTATTGAAGACAAAGAGCTTAATAAACAGTTTTCATGGGAACCTCAAGTTCAGTCCAGAGAAGATCAAGAACTAACTTTGGTTGTGATCTATAAATGCATGCAGGAGCGACAAATTCCCTCATCTAGATTTGTAAAATAGTGTAGCTAAGACTGGTGCTACACAAGCTCCAGGTAGGAGGACAAAAAGGTTTTGAATGGGGAGCAGCAGCCCATTAGAGGCATGGTCATGAGGCAAGCAACAGATTCACTGCTGCTTGAAACCTTTGACTGCTATTTTGCCCAAACCCTGGGCAGGCAGCCCCTGCGAGAGCTGGTGGCCAGTGCCAGGCAGCAAGTCTGAATCCAGGGAACTCTCTGTGCCTGACCATTTTGGAAAGGGGCATGGGTGTCTTTCCATCCTCGTTACCTCAGTTTAATCCCACAGTGTGCAGTAATGGTGTCAGCTCACACCACAGGACGTGTGTGGTTACGAGCTTCCCAGCTGGCAGGCCCATCAGCTCGCAGAGGACAGCAGAGCACCAGTAGGAGCATCGCCCTGCCAGGAGGTGTTTCAGTGCTTGTCCCCACATCTGAGTGTTGTCTATCTTCTTATCTGGTGTGTGGAGCAGCCAGCAAACCTGGGGGCAGATACCACAACAAACATCCATCGTACCTCTTGTGACTGCAACCAGCTGATGGTTCCCTGAGTGCACCGTTTTCAGACTGTTGCCTGGGCTACCTGCAAGCAGCTGATGCATACTTTGCAGATACACATTTGAATGTCAGTATCTGATCTGTTGCATGGAAATCACTCAGCCAGATACTTGAGTTCATATCACATTGCTTCCAACACTGCAGTTTCTGTGAAGTTACCTTGGGAAGGGAGGGATCTGCGTAACCAGCTCCTAAGCATCCAGTCTCAGTAAGGGGCCATTTCTGGAGCAACCTGAAAAACTGATGGATCAAAGAGTTTAAACTAACAGACAGACTTGGCTGACCAGCAACACTCACAGAACACCAGAACAAGTACAAATGCTTTGCTGGTAGGAAGATCATCTTGGCCATGCCAAGGATGCCAATGCCATCTGGGATCTCACTGCACCAATGTTGCTGCTTCGTGGATAAGCAGGTCTCTGCTGTTATAACAAAAGGAGGCACATATGGCAAACTTAGGGTGGTTGTTGTAATGTTATCTCAGGCTCTTTTCCATAAGCCAGTAGTGAAGTAGCATCAGAGCAGACTGGTGGAATGAAAGAGTTGGTGTTTGGGGTGGGAGACAGGAGGCTGGTTTAGACTAGATTTAGTTTCGACCAACTCACTGAATCACTGTCAGCAGTTGGAGGGTGTTAGGAGTGTTTCTGGAGCATGTCTTTGGCTTCCATTTCACATGAAATGAATCTGCTTGTGTGCTCCAAGGCTGCTCTGCTCTGCAAGCCAGAACAGGAGTAGGGGGAAAACCAGGAAAGTCTCATCAAAAACCCTCACCTAATCCAAACTAAGATGCTGATGTTGAGACACCTACAGATGCTCATGCTGCAGTATGCAGGAGACTCATGGAGATGAATATGTAGATTTATCAAACTGTGATAAAAATTGCTACCATTGACACATATTTTTCTTATGGGGAAGCTGGTTAACAGGGAAAGCTTTTTTTTTCCTTCAAGCCATCACAGATGGTCATCTGACTTTGTAAGGGTGCCAGACTTTCATGTCTGCTGTTGAAGTGATGGAACTTCTGTTCCTAATCAAACCATGGCTGCTAATGAAGGAAGAAGGATAATCTTGCTAATTATCCTTTTTTTCCTCACCTAAATGGGTAGCTTGAAAAAAAAAAGCTTATATATATATATATATACACACACTACATGGCTTCTTCATAGGTTATTGGATGGAAATAAAAATGCCACAAGTACATCCTTTCTTGTAGAGCTGAACATTGTGAATCTTAGCATATAGAAGTGTCTACTTTTAATGCAAAATGAGTGTTGGGTATATTCTGCAGAATCTGATCCAAAAGCCATTGAAGTCTATGTAAACTTACTTTATCTTTGACAGGGCTTTGAACAGATTCACAGAGCTGTTTCCCGCAATGTGAAGTGGACTTGCTTAGATGTACCATGATAATAGGTTTTTCAAAAATGTCCCAAAAATTAAGGCATACAGAGTGAGAGACAGGCAGCACATAGGAGAGACCTACCTTCCTGTCCTACATACTTCAGCAAAAAAAAATCATAAAAATAATCAAAACATCTGTCAAGATATACAGGATTGTGTCTACAAAGCTCTGAGCACTCTTTGAGGTGGCGGAAGCTTTTACCTCTCATTGACCTCTTTGGGGAATCAAGCACCATTAAGTGTCAGATCCCAAGGTTTTGTGAGGCAAGAAGTATTTTTTTCTTCAATTTTTCCTCTGGACATCAATGGCACTGTTTTGCTTTCCTCTATTCCAGTTTTATGAGCAGTGTGTTGCAGGCAGGAAGGCAGAATGACTGAAGGATGCGTGCCCAGACATTTTCAGTTGACTTATGACATGGCATGAATATGCTGCAATAGCAGGAGTTTGTATTTATCTTCAGAATTTAATTTCAATTCTTGTTGTTTATCTGTG
This sequence comes from Chaetura pelagica, assembly GCF_000747805.2. Taxonomy (NCBI): domain Eukaryota; kingdom Metazoa; phylum Chordata; class Aves; order Apodiformes; family Apodidae; genus Chaetura; species Chaetura pelagica. The sequence continues at coordinate 321,391 of NW_009951936.1, forward strand.
TATCTTCTAAGATTGACTGGATCCAAGGGAATTATACTGCAAGAGCCACTGATACATTAGTTAGGAGACGGTTACTGTCAAAATAGTGATGATCAAAGAATGACAGACTTCTCATCACATGTATTTTGGCAGCACTGGAAAATCTACATCCCAATTAAGATGTAAAATGTGTGACTTGCAAGGTGCAGGGAAATGGTTGCAAGCCCTCTCTGAAGAGAGTGCTCGGGAAATGGCAATAATGGGTGTTATAACAGAAGCAGAGGGAGAAAACATCACAAATACGACCAGGATGAGAACAAGTGGCAGCATTATCATTCATCTTGAGATTGTCTGTGGATGTAGGAGTGGCAGTAGTAAAAAGCTCCTAGTTATCCTGGTGCCTGTGAGCATGGATTGCTGCAAACCATCTATGTGCTGTGGGGTACAAAAAAAAATAATTATCCCCCTTCTCACTAGAAGGTTTTTCCTTACCTAACATCAGCCAGCAGCTTCACCAGCCCTCCCTTCTTGTGGGTCAGTCACAATTGCCCATCTCCTCCTCCATTTTTTTTCTAATCTCAGTTGAAAATATCACTGGCTTTCATTTCATGCGATCTCTTAACATCCTCTTTTTTTCCTACACTACTATTTATTATTTAAAGCCATGCCTGTTTTATTTTATTCACTAAGCACTTTCGGAATATGGTTTCCAAGTAAGAGGCTGTGCAACATCACTGTGCTGGGCTATGAAATAGCAACACCAAGGGTGCCACCCATCCCTGTGGGAACAGCTTTCTACCGCCAAACTATTCACAGGTTTAGAAACACCACCTCTAGTTATTCTCAGGTATATCTGAAGTCCATAAACATATACATACATACATACATAGGTGTCTGTGCATGGGTGTCTGTCCATGTGAGTACGGTGTGTGTCAGGAGGATGCAATGACCTGTCAGAGGACCTGTAGAGCCTTTGCTCAGCTGCAGCTTTCTGCACCCTGTGCAGTTCATCATACATCTTTAGCTGCTCCACCACACCAGGTTATTTCCCAAAGAGCTTTTGTCTGTTGCACTGTCTCTCAAATCCCAGCCATGGCTCTTCTCCCCTCCACACCCATGCTGGTCACTCTCCCACAGATTAAGCTACAGATTTGTGATAGCATGCATGTCCAAAGGATGAAACATGCTCGGGAAGCATTTCACGAACCCTGACTCTCTCTGTCAGCCCAAAAGACATTAGTTTTTCTTTATTTTGTGGGGAAACTGCCCATGTTATTTCTACCTGCTGACTGTTCTTTCTGCTGATCCACCACAGGACTATTTAGTGACTCCATCTGAGTTTTCAGTCTCAGAGATCAAGGGCTGTTGTGTGATTTCTTTATTATTCTCCTGTGATTTGTTGGTCTTTCTCTTGACTTCTCCCTGTGCCACTCCTTTTCCTCTCATTCAGGTTTGCCAGAGCCTTGGGCTATGCATGTTCTGTGGATCTGTTTTAGTTCCCTGTCAATTATTCCTCCTTGTTTACGGTAACAGCTCATATCACATTTTATTACTGTGGCTCATGTGCCTTTCACATCATTGCTCTCGAAACACTGAATTTATTCTGAAATGCGTCTGGCTTTCAGTCTAGCTCCTCACTGTTTCCTAAACCCAGGGGGATTTTGTTATTGGTTTTGCATCTTTTTTTTGCTGGCTGCAGCTGTGTCCGTGTTCCAGCCTTATTGCTCAAGTTGCTGTGAGAAACATGGACATTTTTTCCCTTCTCTTCTCAGACTCCCAAGCATTTTAGCCACTTTTGCCCCTACTTTCACTCCCTTCTGATCCTGAAGTGCCTGCTCCCTTGCTGGCCATTGTGTCTAACACAAAGATGAAAGGACCGAGGTGTGTGAAAGCACTTGCCAACGCTTCAATATTATCTTCTCCTGCAGGATACCACAGTTAATCCTGCATCTCCACTGCCCTGTACAACTGCCTTATTTTCATTTTGAGAGAGCTCAGTGCTTGCAGCAGCATGGGATTAAACCCTTAGCCGCTGCTGTGCCCAGGCAGAGAGCCAGATGCCCCTCCCATTGCATGGCCACAGCATCTTGCACTTGACCACCTGTATCTCTGTGTGATTAAGGGCCGTGCTGAGCTGTTCATCCTTCTTGCAGTTCCTCCACCTCAGTATCTCCTTCTCTCAGGGTCCAATTTCACCTGTGAAGCTGAATTTTCTGGAGGGTGATAATGGTAATGATTCATGATAATTATAGAGGAGCTCCTGCTACCTGCTTACCAGAAGCAGGGAAGCTCCTGTCTCTGTCTGTCACTTTTAAAAAACCTGCTATAGCTGGTCTGGGGGTGAGAATGGGAACACCATGCTGTGTTTATAATCTGAACAGGATTTAAGACTTCCCCAGGAGCTTATACTTTTGCCAACTCCAAATGATAGAAAAGCCTGTCAGGTCCCAAAACACAAGGAAAAAAAAATTATATTTATATATTTAAGAATATAAATTTTGAATGTTTATTTACCCTGAACATTCTGGGCCTGGAAACGTATTTAATAGGACCTTCTTTTTTCTTTAAGAAGGGAAGCTCAAAATCACATCTGTGCAGATGTTTTGCTATTAGAGCAGCCAGTAGAGGTGATGCATGTCTCTTGCTTTGTTTTCTTGGAATTATAGAATCATAGAATGGTTTGGGTTGGAAGCGACCTTAAAGATGGTCTAGATCCAACCCCCCTGCATGGGCAGGGACACCTCCCACTAGACCAGGTTGCTCAGAGCCCCATCCAGCCTGGCCTTGGACACTGCCAGGGAGGGGGCATCCATAGCCTCCCAGGGCTGTTAGAGTGTCTCACCACCCTCAGGTGGTAGTCAGCAGTTTGTTGGAGCTAGAAAAATTGCTGGAGCTGTGAACATTCACCTTCTTCCAAATTCATCAGGAAGGCTACTGCCCAAAGGTGTGCACTCCCCTCCTCCTTGCTGCCCATGATGCCACTTCCCTGCCTGATCTTTCCCACCGGGAGGTGGCAACGTTCATGCACCCTTTCTTGTCTCAGCCAGCGTGGGAGGAGATCTGTCCCTGGCCTTCTCTACAACACACTTTCAGGCAGCTAGCAAGGGGACTGGAGAAGGTGTAGAATGGTGTCCATCTACATCATGCCATGCCATGTCAGAAGCTCTCTGAAAAAGTTACGGAGCTGTGTTTGAAACACTATCCATGGTCAGTACACTGGTACCTCTGTCTAGTGGTCAGGGCAAAACAAAACCCAGAGAACAGAATTGCTCTCTGCTACTTCCCCTCACCCACCACCACCCTGCCAGGGGAAGAGGATACAACAAGAAAAAGGAAGAGAGATGTCAAGGCTGGAAATTAAAACTAGAACAGATTTAATTGAACAGGGAAGGGATAGTAACACCTGGGACAATAATGAAAAATGTACAAAGATATTCAAAAGCTGATTCAGTGGTCATTGATATAAGTGTCTAAAAGACCCTCATGGCTGAGCCAACTTGGGAATAGGATCCAGGGCTCTTCCCAGCAATGGATGGAGCCAGATCCTGCAGAGCACGTGGCGAGCTGAAGGTGAAGGCTCTCCTACATGTCTGCCAGACAAGCAAAGGGAGGCAGGAAGGAAGGAAGAAGGGACAGACTTTTCCCCTCTCCTGGCTTTTATAGGGTGCAACAGGAAATGGGAGGGAATACTGACCCCTCTCTGTACTGCCCATTGGATCCCTTGGGGTCCTAAACACCATCTTCTAACAAGGTTCTTGTATTGATACCATAAAATTACCCTGTGCCCCCTCAAACCGTAACAATTAGCATCACTACAGCAAAAGCTGTATATTCCCTGTGTCCTCATTTTGGGTCTGTAAACACCTGAGGATCCAGTGGTTACAAATTGCAGAGCTGGCACATGGGCTGTTAGTATCACTGCTAGGAGCTAAAGACATAAGCCAGGTGTGGCATGGATTACATGGATCAGATCTCCTAACACAGAAGTTCTAGAAAATTCATGACCCTCACTGTGGTCTTGCCACAAGAGGAGGACAAAAGATGCCAGATTCTCTTGAATAAGTGTGGAGCAAGTGTTTGTATTCTTTATGTCCTACTGGTTTCTGCTCTGAGTTGCACGCTATATGACCTTGTACTCCCAAGTCATCTCTCATCTTCACGTTGAATGAGAAGGAAGCAAAAAAACCTGCTTCTTTGGGAGATGGCAGCAGAGTGTCAACTACAGGAATGTCAAGTGAGGTGTAAATCCCATGATACATCTACCTCGTACAAAGCCTGGTGAAAAATAGCCAACCAACCAGGTAAGTGTTAGTGGTGGGGGCTTAAGAAAGGAGGTCTTCTGTGGTGCCCAAGCAACCCCTCTCAACTTGAAAACAGACTACACAGAGACCAATCATACCTGTAGGACAGAAAGATGGAAGCAGGTAGGTAAGTCTGGAAGGTGAGAATACCCAAAGTGTGTGCTAGAGGAAGGAGCTGAAATAAATAAATTGTAGTTCAACCTTGGTTAATATAAAGGAAGGGATGAATAAACATGAGTACACAGAAATGGAGAGAGATCACAGAAAGAGTCATAGGGTTAATGAGAACATAGTCAAGGGGGAATTGCTGGATGTGGGTGGTGCAAATGCAGAAAATGCTGTATCAAATGGATATTGGGATTAACAGGTGTCATGACTTTAAGCAAGTGATGTAGTTCAAGAGTATGAAAGCACGTTTTGGTCAGCACAATTCAAAAAATACCTAAACCAAGTGGATAGAAATGAGACAAAAGAATGCAAGAATCAGTGAATCTGGGCACATTTGGTTTGTAAGAAGCCCCCCAACACTCAGTGTAAGGTTTTCTTAATGCTGATATGAGTAAGTCTCCTAACTACGAAGCTTAGAGGAATAGGACCTCAGTTCCTTCCATGAGGGAAAATGAAATCAGCTATTTCTAATTAGCCACATTTGCAGGAATTAGTTTTGTTTATTCCTGGCTTCCCATGCTGTGTTCTTTTGCTTTATTTATTAATGGAACAACCCCTAAATAATAATAGGTTATTGCTGTGACTGTGGCCCTTGAAAGGCACAGGGAATGTACACAGAGGCTTTAGAGAGGATGAACTGCAGCTGTGCAATAACTTTCTGGACTAAGAACAGGGATGCAAAAGTACTAAGAAGGGGAAGCGAGCTCTCCCTACAAGCCTCTAAATCGCTGTCAGGAAGCCCACACTTTCCAGTCTCAGATCAGGCCTTGGGATGATCCTTGCAGCTCCCAAGGCCAGCCTGGTGATGGTAGGATGACTTCAGACCATTTGCAAAGATGTGCAGGTGACATATGTAACACCTGAGTGAACCAGCATCAGTGATGTGAGCTCAGATTTTTAAACACATTGGCAAACTTAGGAGGGCAGACCAAAAAGGGATGAGCCACACCAGAAGGCACAGGTTTATCTGAATTGGAGAAGTCAGAGAAAAATCTATGTCCCTGATACCCATAACTGTGAGTAAGCAGCAACAACTGTTTCTGTTTTTCCATTTATACAGCAATAGCTACTATATGATGTTGAGACATCTACTCCAGTTTTAGATGAGGGTAGAGGTAAGCAGGGGCTAGCCCCTTGCCAAGGAACAGAATGGGTTGGCAGAGGAAAAAGAAAATCCCATGGGACAAGTAACTTAAATAAGTTAAAATTAAAACATAACCAGGGTATCTTATAGGTAAGCTAAGGAGAGTGCTGTGGAAGTTGCTGGGGGTAGGGGGAGGCAATAGGGGTTTGCACATTCCCTGAACATATTTGTATATAATTGTATATATTTTCCACAGCACTCTCCTTAGCTCTGAACAGTCCCGAAAAACCAGGACAGCAGCCATGCTGCTTTCTGCCTTATGCTTGCTCTGGGTGTCCTCAGAATTCCCCATGGAGCTTTTCTTTCTGGTGCTTTTCTTCCTTCTCTTTTCTTTCTCAGTTCAATGCACATTAACAGAGCTGTGCTGCAGCCCTACCTGTTTTTAAGTAAGTACATGCCATAAAGGTTGGTAGAGGTGTTTCATTCTCCAGTCCCAGCTCTGTTGGCCTAGATAGTGACTCACCTCACATGTTTCACATCAGTGTGTTTTGAGGAGAGGAGGTGTGATACAGGTCCCACAGCTGTGCAGAAGATGAGAGTCTGTTATGCTTGCAAGATGTCTTAATTACTAAGTGCAAATTGTTATTCAGTATTAAAGTGCTGGGAGAAGACAAATGAAAGCAGAGGAAATATTCATTAGCTGCTGAAAAGGACCTACAACACCAAGACACAAGGACATATCTCATTAATTACTTGCTTTAGTCTGCTTTGGGCTCACAAGGCAGTGGCAATACAATTACTTTTGTTTGCAGCCGTGGCTTCTGTTTTGACTGAGATACATATTTTATACTTAATACCTTCATGGTTTTTTATGTGTTTCTTTTTGGTATGGGAATTAACTGCATACAAATTACCTGGAGCCTGTACATCGATCCACATGCCAATCATTCTTGTTTCATCGTGTCTCAAAGACAGCAGCAGAAATAAGGACTAAGATCAGAGCAATGCTTCCAGCCTAGACTGAGCCACTCAGGACTGCAGCTGTTAAATGCCAGCACATGTAGATATGTGATATTCACCATGTGAATTCTACCCGAAAAAGTACACTAAAGTATCAGTACCTGTCACTGGACTGAATTCCAAGGAAAATCTGTCCTCCTAGAGACCAGCTTTCTCATTCTGTTTCACTTGTCTGATATTTTCTATTGCAAATCTTGAAGAAATCTCAGAGAAAAATAGTAGAAATCAGAGAGGGACTAAGTTCCCAAGAAGTAGTAAAGTAAACCAGTATCTTTTCCACAGATAAAGCATGGCCACTTCAGACTAGCAAGGGGCCCTAACTCATATGGCACCTCCTAGCCCCAGTCCAAATGCATGACCAGAGCTATCAGGTGGTGCCTTATGAGAGCACAACAGCTGTGAAGTTTGAATATGTGTCTGAGTTGCCTGAAATTTGCAAGATACTGGGGGTCCAGGGACTTGCTTCAAAATTGCTCCCTATTAATTTGATTTTGTGATTTTCTTAAAAACAGCTGAGCCCTAAGGATCATACACATCCACATCTGTTTGCTAGGGAGGGAGGGTCAGTAGCTGCAGCCATTCTTGAGCTAGGACCCATATCTGCCTGTGCTGTCCTTCTTGCTCCTTCCCACCTTGTAACCAAAAATAACAGAACACGTGAAAGACTATTTGGTCACCTCTCCATCGTGCTTTGTCACTGCTACTCATGATCTTGGCAGTTTATATTTATTCAGGGAGAGAGGAGGTGAAACAACAACAACAACAACAAAAAAAAAAAAAAAAAAAAAAAAAAGAGA
>NW_009951936.1:329283-344322 GCF_000747805.2 Chaetura pelagica
GGTTCATCTGATTTATACTTGTGACCTCACAAGATCTGATAGAAGGGATGGAGCACAAGGCAAAGGAGAGACGGCTGGTGTCACGTGAGGTTAAGTCAGGCCAGGACTCCCCTGCTATCATCCACACAAAGCCCAACTGAGTGGTCACCCATTACTCAATTTAAAGACACTCCGAGTTTTCTTCCTCCTTATAAAGTAAGGGGAAGACTGAAAATTCTGGTTCTTGGCCTAGTGCCACTCCCATAATTAATACTTAAACGTTAGACCCTGCTTGGGGGCCTCTATTTTAGGTCCTCTGCACTCACCATGGGGAAGGAGAGTGATCCATTCATCATGCTGGCTGTCCACTGAATGGAGCTGTCTCTCCAAATACGGGATGGGATATGCTGTCTCCAAGGACAGCGTGGCATCTTGGCCTCTGTGCTTCTGTGTCAGCCACATTTGGTTAGGATAGCAGAAATTTCCCAACTCTTCCCATGTGGCTCTTATGTTTGAAGTGTTTGGTGGTAGTTCCGTAGCCTTGGCCCTAAAACTGTTTTTTTCCCCTGTGCAGGCTCCTTGTAATTTCATCCACAAACACAGATTCAACCAGCATCTCTACACTGACAAACACAGGATTGACTAGTGTCAGACTCCTGTCCAAACTAACATCTCAGCTTTTGTTTGACAGAATTCTGGGTCTAGCTAGCTGTCAACTTAAATTTAGTATGGCCAAACAGAAAGCTGAATTTGTTTCTTCCCCTCCTGATTTATCCTCCTTCTGTTTTCCCCCCTCCTTCTCTATTTTTCTCTCTTCCCAAATCAACATTGAAAACCTATGCCCTCCTTCTAATGTCAGCACCTATTCTGAATCAGCCTTCTCTTAAGTCTCCCACCCAGAGGCATCTCAGCATGATAGCAAGAGGTTGTAAATATGGTGGTTTGTATTAAAAAGTATAAACTATCAGAAAGACTGTGATACAGGGCCTTACCTGTCTCCTAGAAATTGGAAAAACTTCAAAAGCAAGTGGAGGCCAGCTTAATTCAGCTACCTTTCCTGGGGTAAAAGAGCATCTGAATAAAATATAATGACCCCTCTCTGCCAGGAACAATTTTGTGAGGTAGGATTCTCCCGGAGCTCAGCCAACAGTCTTAGGGGATTTCCTTGCTGGATGAGTCTAAGCAAATGCCTTAGAGGAAGCTAGAACACAATAGCTGCTTAAGAAGATTAATGACTGGATTCCTTAAAAGCTACTTATGGGAGAGGTGATCTCTTATGTGTGAGCCGAAGACAATTAATTAAAATGGGTCAATTAGCCTGTCAAATACAACATGTATCCAGAGTTCAAGCTTGTATGTACTCACATCAGAAATTGTAAAATAATGGGAGGAGGAAGACCGACTTGAATCATACAGGGCAGATGAAGAACATGAGTTGGTGAAGAGGCAGGGTACTTCCTTCAGCTTCCATGAGTCCCACACTCATGAACAGGTACATGCTGACATGTTGGGTGCTGTCACGGGTGTACATCACAGCAGCCACCTGCATCTGCAGTGTCCCTTACTGTAAACAGAGTCAGGACAAACTACAGAGACAGAAAAATGTCCAATCTAATGATGGCTTTCTACAATGAAGTCACTACATCAGTCAACCAGGGAAAAGCAGTGGATGTCATCTATCTGGACTTCTGCAAGGCCTTTGACACAGGTTGTTCAGTCTGGAGAAGAGAAGGCTCCAGGGGGACCTCATAGTGGCCTTCCAGTACCTGAAGGGGCTACAGGAAAGCTGGGGAGGGGCTTTTCACAGGGGCTTGCAGTGAGAGGATGAGGGGTAATGGTTTTAAGCTGAAAGAAGAGAGATTTAGGTTAGAGATCAGGCATAAATTCTTCAGTGTAAGGGTGGTGAGACACTGCCCAGAGATGTTGTGGGGGCTCCATCCCTGGAGGTGTTCAAGGCCAGGTTGGATGGGGCTCTGACCAGCCTGTTCTAGTGGGAGGTGTCCCTGCCCATGCAGGAGAGTTGGAACTAGAAGATCTTTAAGGTCCCTTCCAACTCCAAAAATTCTGTGATTCTGTAATGAACTAAAGCCATTTCTTGAGTGGATGAGTAAAATCCCAACCATGTGAACAAAGAAGAAATCGTAAAGAATGTGAGTTTTTTTCCTTCTAAATAAACTGAGTGGCATCAGAATAGAAAAACCTTAAAACATTGAGGTTTTTTGTCCTAAGGATGCAGCACAGTTTGAAGCTTAGCACAAATCCCTGGAAAGAAAAGACAAACCCACCTTGACAGATTCAGTTTTGGTGAGCCTAAACTAAATGCAGTGATCAAATACTAAGTCAGTCAGTTATATGATATATTTTAAAGAACAGACTGGTGAGAACTAGAAATCTTCTTTGTTCCACCAGTCACTCAAAATGCATTTCCTTCCAAATGTGTCTAGAATCTGCACAAACATCAATGTATGTAAATTCAGAGATGAAAGCAATAATTCATACTGGTAGGAAAGCATAATGCACTTCGAGTATGAATGCCAATCATCCTGCATATATTATATTGCTGAGCAAGGAATAGGAAAGGTACGTGTACCTGATCAAAACTGAGCACTTCAGAAGGCACACAACCCATAGTATCTCTGGGGATCCTAATGTTCAAAATCAGTGAGAGCTTTGGGTTTACAATTTGTCTGTAAACACTCAGCAGATGCAAAGCAGAGCAAGAATGCAAAGTTTAGACACACATTAAAGAAATGCTGGGCTCATAAGGAAAAGGTCAGAATCTGTACTGTCTGGGTGACAAGACTAAGGAGTCTTTGATGAATCACCCAAACTTCTACAGTCCAGGCACCAGTATCCAAACTTAAATTCCACATAAATTAGTATTTGTATCTGTTATACCTATTCGCCTTCAAAACTGCCAAGAGGTAAAACAAATTATTGAAATATATGACAAATGAATGAAAGGTAGCATACATAGGTTTGGAAGCATGTTATTTAATAACTGCCAGGTTCTTAGTGTTATGCTTTAGACAAGGATTTATAGTTCAATTTACTTTACAGAAATGAGAAAATAATTCTCAAAAATACATAAAACTGAGTTCTATTAGAAAGAAACTATCAAATGCTCCATATGATTTATCAGTTTGAACACATTCCTAATGCTGGAGCCAAGGATTAAATGTGATTTTCCTTGTGGATAGAGATGAGCATGACATGACATACATGAGTGGGCTATGCAATTATTTGCTAGTCACTTAGGAGAACAATAGAGAGAAACATTTTTTAATTCTTTTCCTGGATTTGAGCAATAAAGCATAGCTTTATGACACAGATAGGATAAGCAAGCACATTGCTCTGGTGTTTCTTACCTAGAAGACAGTGGGTCTGTCTGAGAGAGACTTTGAATTTGCAATGTGGGAGCATGGTCTCCACAAGATATTTCAGCAAATTCCTCCTGCAGCTTCTTGGGAAACTCATTTAGTTCAATGGTCACCACACAAAGCTTGAAAGGTAGGACAGCTGCATTTAAGTCTCCACTGACAAAGGCAACAAACTGTCTAAGGTTAGGATAGCCTTTCACTGACAGTCTGCCCAATATTAAGCTCTCCCTCATACAAAGACTTCCTAACCCACTAACTTAATTCCCCAGCTCAACCAAATGGCCATGGCTCTAGCCCAACCTTGAGAACCTGACTCACATCAAGTTCAGAGCTGGAGCTTGGTGGCCACTGTTGTCCCCTTCCTGCTAAGGGCACGGAACTTTTCCAGTGCTTCAGTTCTGCAGGGCAGCTGCGCTTCCCAGGACCTGTGTGACTGCCTCTTCCTTCTTCTTCCTGGACTCTGCTTCTCCCCTCTGCCACTCAAACTGAGAGGCCCTTGTGCTCATCCTTAAATGTCAGTTCAAACAGATCCTTCTTCATGTTCAGATGCAGGAAAACCATTAGACCACATTTCCCTCAATTGTTCAGTCTAGAGATACATGGTATATATGATAGGCTGATCAGAAGCCATGGGAACAGAACACAGTCACCTTAAGCAGCTGAGGTGAAAAAAACCTTTCCAATATCAAAATATTCAAATATCCTTTCCAATAGCAGAAACTAAAAGCCTTGCACAGTAACAAGAAATGGAAAGAGCCACCAGTGTGATAAGATGAGAAATGAGAGCATCCTAGCTCTTACTTTGTTTTGCCTTAGAAGAGCATTTCTTTGGTCATCTCTTGCTTGAGAGGCCTTATATTTTGAAGTACAGTGGAACAGGGAGCCTGGCACAGAGAAGCAGCAGACTGACCCTCAAAATATAATAAATATAAGTTATCTGGGCTTTTTAAATCAAAGAGGTGATGGTGAAGTTGAACAGACCTGAGTCACTGGCAAATCCTTTATGAAGGACAGGAATGGAGGACAGTGACAGATATTGTGGGCTAGTTTGAGTCAACGGGAAGACTGAATGTCAGGTTTAGAATATGGTTCTACTACCAAAAAAAAATGGAAGCAACATGCTTAAAAAATAATTTTGATATCGTCAAAGCAAACACTTCTATTTTAATTCACATGTAAACATTTATCACAATCTATTTACGAATATTTTAACACTGTTTTGAAGTCCTAAACTGAAAAACAAATTATTCCTGCCACCCTAAAAAAAATATACTATCATACACTGCAGAGTTAGGCTCAAGTCTGGCCTAGGGTGGATAGAGGGCATACTCATTTTCTTCAGCACCTGAAGAATCGGCCATTTCTAGGATTACACACAGCACACATATTGCAGAGGGACAGGCTTTATTTAGGATTCAAAGCCCCTGAGACAACTCAATCCAATCCAATACAGGCACTCGCCACATACCAAATTCCTATTTGATATCTCACATTGGCATTAAGAAAATCCCTGACTGAGAGACAGAACAAAGGCTGAGGAATAATACATCTGTCATTCCTGGCATGGAGAAACATTTTTTTAACTTCTAGGACTGATTGGATTTTCACTGCTGCCATTTCTGCCAGACTTCCTTTCAATGAAGTGTCGAGACCAGGATGGAATATTTCATAGGATACTTGCAGAGGAGACAGAATGGCCCAATATGCCTCCAATTTGTTCTTAGATTAAGATTAAAGGGGGAAGAAGGCATGACAGAGGGACGGTGAATGGAAGGCAATAGGAGCTATTGCAGTGATCAAATTCACCCACGGACCAGCTGAGCTTGACGTAATCCTTAGACAGCTGATTAGGTGGTTTGCAGTCCTGCAATGAAGGACCAAGGCATGGATGCTGTCAGGAAGTGGCTGTGTTTTGGGGAATGGTTTTTGGGGGGTGATGCTATCAAGTATTAGCTACCTTTTCTTCATAGACTTCATTAAAGGGTTGAAAGTCAGCCTGCAGGTAGCATTTATTCCCTGGCGCCTTCTGATGAGGTTGCTTAATATGAAGTATTGCTTAGTCTAGAAGAAACAAGCGTTTTGGGCTTGCAGGTCAATAGTAATGTATTTGCAGAACATCTCAATTGTTCAAAATGAAAGATGCAGACATAAAACTGAATGCATTTAATGATGGGATCGAAATACCAGAATATGGGACCTGATGAGATACATCCCAGAGTCCTGAAAGAATTACAGATGTAGTTGCCAAACGACAGTCCATGATATTTAAAAAGTCATGGCAATCAGGTGAAGTCCCTGGTGATTGGAAGAAAGGACATGTTATGTCCATAATAAAAAAGGCTGGAAAGGAGGACCCTGGGAATTGCTGACCTATCAGCCTCACCTCTGTGCCTGGGAAGATCATGGAACAGATCCTCCTAGAAGACATGCTAAGGCACATGGAGGACAAGGAGGTGATCCAGGACAGCCAGCACAGCTTTATCAGGTAAAAGTCTTGCCTGACCAACCTAGTGGCTTTCTACGACAAAGTCACTACATCAGTCAACCAGGGAAAATCAGTGGATATCACCTATCTGGACTTCTGCAAGGCCTTTGACACGGTCCCCCACAACATCCTGCTCACTAAATTGGACAGATATGGGTTTGAGGGGTGGGTTGTTCAGTGGATAAGGAACTGGCTGCATGGTGGTGTCCAGAGGGTAGTGGTCAATGGCTCTAACTCCAGACAGAAAACAAGGACAAGTGGTATCCCTTGGGGGTCAGTGCTGGGCCCAGTGTTGTTTAATATCTTCATTAACTATACTGACAGTGGCATTGAGAGCACCCTCAGCAAGTCTGCTGATGACACCAAGCTGGTTGGTGTGGTTGATATGCTAGATGGACAGGATGCCATCCAGAGGGACCTGGACAAGCTAGAGAAGTGGGCCCAGGTGAAACTCCTGAGGTTCAACAAGGCCAAGTGCAGGGTCTTGATGGAATGTGTCCAGAGAAGGGCCATGAAAATTATATGAGGGCTGGAGTACCTCTCTTATGAGGACAGGCTGAGGGAGTTGGGGTTGTTCAGTCTGAAAAAGAGAAGGCCCCTGGGGGGACCTCATAGTGGCCTTCCAGTACCTGAAGGGGCTACAGGAAAGCTGGGGAGGGGCTTTTCACAGGGGCTTGCAGTGAGAGGATGAGGGGTAATGGTTTTAAGCTGAAAGAAGAGAGATTTAGGTTAGAGATCAGGCATAAATTCTTCAGTGTAAGGGTGGTGAGACACTGCCCAGAGATGTTGTGGGGGCTCCATCCCTGGAGGTGTTCAAGGCCAGGTTGGATGGGGCTCTGAGCAGCCTGTTCTAGTGGGAGGTGTCCCTGCCCATGCAGGGGAGTTGGAACTCAATGATCTTTAAGGTCCCTTCCAACTCCAAAAATTCTGTAATATATGCTTCATTTTCCCTTTGCTCTTCTCCTTTTCCCTCTCTGCCTTTGTCTTTCCAACTCCTATTTTATGCAAATACCTACACTAAAATTAAGGCCATTTACATGCATTGCCCGTCATCTGATTTTGGACTAAGGTTACAGCAGGTGTAGGCTTCTCTAAGAAGATTTTTTTGCACAGAAACCAAAGATGTAATAACTGATGTTTTGTGAACTGGCACATTATATTTTTGGTTCCTATGATTCATGAAACTAGTTTGAGTGAATGGACCTTTTTACCCTGTAATTTAAACTGAAGGATATTGAAGGGCAGCTGAAATTTTCCCCAGCTAAAAAAAAGTCTCTTTTCTGTGAATATTGGAAGAAACCCCAACAAATGCAAACTGTGCTGATGGCTTCTCTTTAGAGCAAGTGCAGATTCATTAAACATTTTTTTCTCTTTCTAACTCCTTATGCTTTTACGTTATAGTTTCCTGTAAGTGGAATATTAATTCAAATACTATGTTTCAAACTTGAAAGACTGTGTGGGTTTGAAAGCAACCAAGACAAAGACTCCAGTCCTAACTGACCTTTGTTAGTGTAGAATCGAGTAAAATGAAGTAACAGTTTGGAATACATTAGGTGGCACTTCAGATGCCACTCATAATTTGCAAAAAGCCTCAGAATAATAATGGGGAAAAAGCATAAAATTTCAAATGTGTAGCAAAGCTGATAACAAAACAAATATTGCCTGGGAATTACAGTCTTTCTGATTTGCTGAAGCTCTTACTGATTCTGCTTTAATAAAGGATCTTGTTCTCTCCAGGGATTTAAGTACAGTAGATTATCTAACATGCTCAACTAGTTCTTTATCTGAAAGCTTATCCTTGATGACTTGGAAATCTGTGACCTCTCACTGATGTTTTCTGGGAGAGTGATGGGTCTGCTTGGTGATCTGGCAATATATTACCTGGATAGGTACACATTTGGTCCAGAACCACAAGCCTTGCTTCCTATTGAGAACTATCACATTTCCATAGCTTTTTTGGAAAGCTGTTCTGAGAGCTAATAACAACTGACTTTGAAAAGGCAGTTCCTGCTGTTTTGCAGCTAGTAGAGATTAAAATGTTCAGAATGGAAATAGCATCAATGAAAATATTAAAAATACTCAGAAAAGGTATATATTGATTAAAAGTCAGAAATATGTTTGGCAGAAATTAAAACTTCAGGGTTGGAAAATAAAACCTTAGCTTTCTGACAATCTGTGCCAGTGACTAAAAATATTTTAATGAATCATTACATCTTTAGATACCTCGGATGGGCACAGTCTGGTTTGCAAACCCAGGTCACTAGATGTTCAATTAACCTGGCTCACAGCAGGATCTGGGAAAGTCAGGCAGTTTTGTCTGATCATTACTGAAGGAGAAAGAGGGGGAGGCGGTAGTTAAGCTTCTATCTATAAAATGAAGTGTTAAGGGCTTAAGAGGAAGAGCTAGAAAACTGCTCATGAAATACAATGCAAGCTGGCTACAGAGACAAGACCAAAAATTCAGGCTGACAACTACAACAAAGGCTGATAAGCAATCTGGGGCGATATGGCATATATTAACTACCCTAGTCCTTACCCAGCCTCTTAGACGAGTATTGTGTGCCAGGCAAGGACCCACATTGTCATGACTAGAACTCACACTATCTCGATTACACAGCCAGGAATTTTGCATCTCTGCTATAGAAAAGATACAGCAAGTAACTGCAGTGAGGATGATAATAATAATAATCACCGAAGCTGTAACTTTTCTGTGGCAGCTATTACAGCCTGTACTCCACGTTCTGTGAGGAAAAGTCCCCTGCTTTCAGAGCAACCAAATCTAGGCTGAGTCCTGCTTCAGCCTTGGGAGAATCCTCTGCAAGAATTACATTGCTCTACTGCATCAGGACAGTCCGTAAAAACTAGTCAAAATGTTACGCCCCCAACTGGTGTTTAGGTGACTTGTGATAGTTCTTCACTGGGATATGCAGCCCTTCCTCAGCAGGGCATTTATTTAGAATATAACCCAAAAGGCCACCTTCACAACGAGATTATATTGTATGCCTGAGTTTAACTTAGTTTAGCAAAAGAGAGACCACCCTCAATTTACCGTGCAGGCCTGTGGCTCAGCCTGTCTTTGCACGGGCTCCGGTGCTTGTCTGACCCTGTGCAGAGCTAATCCAGCTCATTAACCCAAAAGAAAACTATTGACTTTCCTAACAATTTATTGATGAAAAGATAAAAAAAACCTATGGGCTCCAGTGGACCTTCCCTTTCAACAGCATCGAGAATGAATCACCTCAAGCTGTAATAGAGAACTCTTTCCATGGGCTAATTTACACCTGTATTTGCCCCACTATGCAAAATAGAGTTCCTATTACAAAATTACATTGTTTTGAACTGACACATCCCCCCTTGCCACAGCATCTTCATTAAGAAATCTGGTCTCTGAGCATGCATAAAAGATCTCATTTTTATGGTAAACGTTTCTATCTTGTTCTTGCGAAGAGAAAAAAAAGGGTAATGTATTAATATTGCATGAGGATGATGAATTATTTTTCTATCAATTGACACTTATGGAGGATGAAAACAGCACTACTGTTTTTCAGTCTCTGGCACCCAAGTATACGAAGATCCTAAAATTGCAGGCGACTTCCAGCCTTCTCCTGTTAATTTTTAACAGCTCTCTGTACAGCTGTAAATGTAAAGGGCCAAAGGAAATTTCATGTTATTCCAGGAATCATAGAATCATAGAATCTTAGGGGCTGGAAGGGACCTCGAGAGATCATCTGGTCCAACCCCCCTGCCAGAGCAGGGTCACCTAGAGTACATCACACAGGAACTCATCCAGGTGGGTTTTGAATGTCTCCAGTGAGGGAGACTCCACAACCTCCCTGGGCAGTCTGTTCCAGTGCTCTGTCACTCTTACAGTAAAAAATTTTTTTCGGATATTCACCTTGAACCTCCTGTGCTCCAATTTACACCCATTACCCCTTGTCCTATCACTGGTCATCACTGAGAAAAGCCTAACTCCGTCCCCCTGACACTCACCCCTTACATATTTGTAAACATTGATGAGGTCACCCCTCAGTCTCCTTTTCTCCAAGCTAAAGAGACCCAGCTCCCTCAGCCTGTCCTCATAAGGGAGATGTTCCACTCCCTTAATCATCTTCGTAGCTCTGCGCTGGACTCTTCCAAGCAGTTCCCTGTCCTTTTTGAACTGAGGGGCCCAGAACTGGACACAATACTCCAGATGCGGCCTCACCAAGGCAGAATAGAGGGGGAGGAGACAAGCAGAATGACCCAGGCTATAATAGATGGAGCATTCTCAGTAATCCTGGACAAAACAGTGATGTTATGTGAATTAAAGCAGTCATCCTACGTGTGATTCAATCAATAAGGAATATAATGAAAGCAAGTCTACATGCCTTTATGGAAACAAGTCTTGACAAGCAGGCCTGACTTCACTTTTTGATGAGATTACAGGTTTGTTTGATCAAGGTAACCACATGGATGTGATAGACTTGGACCTTCCTAATGAATTTGATTTAGTACTGCTTGACATTTTGATTAAAACATTAGCATTATATAGCCTTAATAAAACACATTAAATAGATTAAGATCTGGCTAATTGATAGAGTTCAGCAAGCTGTTCTAACCAGATACTCAGCACTGACTGGGGTTATTTTTAGTGGGGCTCTGCAGGCAGGAACACTGTGCTTGCTGCCATTTGATGTTCTGGAATTACACAGAAACTTGGATAATATTGGCAAATGTGCTGGAGTCTAATAAGGAATCAGTAGCTATGGAAAGTCACAGTTTTCCCTGCATTGGCATAAATGTGTTTCTGATATTTGATTACATCCTTTATCTTCTGCACAAACACCCAGGTTCTCTTGCAGGGTATAGTTGCAAGGCTGTGAACTAGTCGGCTGCTCATGGGCATACAATTATTTCTCTCAAGAGCCACTGATTTTTGACTACTAATTCATGTATTATCAAAAGGAGTAGCACAAATCCTTTGGAAGTGTAAACTGTGAAACCAGGAGCCATCTATGAATGATCTTTAAAAGGCAAAGAAGTAACACTGCACACTTCTACATGTCTTTATTTAAACTAGCACCAATAGAAGCTTGAGATTAAAACATGTTTGCAGCTTTACAAAGGAAATTCCAGCCCACTGGCTGAAGCACAACTTGCTATCATAAAAACCACAAGAAAGCCAGATAAAGCAAGCAAGAATACTCAAAAGAGAACTCACCAGAACATTAATATCAGCCATAGACAAAACATATGCAGTCTCTACTACCATCACTCTGGTCAGCTGATCTAAGCACACCTTTCCTGATCCTCCATTTTCCTGGTCATCTCTTGAATCAGAGTGAGGTTAGATAATGCTGAATTAATTCTAGTCTCCATTGCAAGGTTTGATTCTGCCCAGTCTTTTTAATATTAATACATGTAGTCACAAGCTTACCTAAGCAAAAATCAATTCATGCTAATTTTGGTAGTGTGGACTGTTAAAAATGCTCTCTTTCTCTGGAAAATCTTGCTTGCAAACTGTTATCCTTTTAACATCTGGTTTCTGTCTGACCTTGCAGAACAAGATGACTGATAAATGTAAAAAATAATAGCCAGAAGAAAACACTTAGGATTGTACTCTCTTCCCTTACTGCCTAAAATACAGATTCAGGTACATATATCCCACAATGCACTGCGATGTCTTATTTAATTTGTTATATATCAATTTAACATCTAAAATTTTCCCACGTTTTCATAATTTTACAAACTGATTGTTAAAACTCTTGGTGTCAAAGCTATGCAACCACAGAAATGTCCTACTAAGCATTAATACCACCTAAATACGGTGCAAACCGGTACCTAAGTGTATCTCTAAATCCATGGGCCCTGAAGGGATGCATCCACAAGTTCTGAGAGAGCTGGCAGGTGTTATTGCTAGGCCACTCTCCATCATCTTTGAGAGGTCATGGAGAACTGGAGAGGTGTCTGAGGACTGCAGGAAGGCAAGTAGCACTCCACTCTTCAAAAAAGGCAAGAAGGAGGACCCAGGGAACTACAGGCCGGTTAGTCTCACCTCTGTCCCCAGTAAGGTGTTGGAAAATTTTTTTCTGGACATCATCACAAAGCAAGTGAAAGCAAAGAAAGTCATTGGGAGAACTCAGCATGGATTTGCCAAAGGTAAATCACGCTTGACTGATATGATTGCATTCTATGATGTTGTAACAGGCTGGCTAGATGAGCGGAGAGCAGTGGATGTTATCTACCTTGATTTCAGCAAGGCTCTTGACATTATCTCCCATAACATCCTCATTAGGAAACCGAGGGAGTGTGGGCTAGATGAGTGGACAGTGAGGTGGATGGAGAGCTGGCTGTGTGACAGATCTCAGAGGGTTGTGATCAGTGGAGCAGGGTCGAGTTAGAGGCCTGTAACCAGCAGTGTCCCCCACAGATTAATACTCGGTCTAGTCTTGTTCAATGTGTTCATAAATTACATGGACAAGGGGAGAGAGTTTATCTTCATCAGGTTCACTGATGATACCAAACTGGGAGGGATGGCTGACACTCCAGAGGGCTGTGCTGCCATCCAGCTTGACCTGGACAGGCTGGACAGCTGCTCAGAGAACCTAATGAGGTTCAGCAAGGGGAAGTGTAGGGTCCTCCTCTTGAGGAAGAACCCACAGACCATTATAGGTTAGGGGTGGACCTGCTGGAAAGCAATTCTGAGGAGAAGAATCTGGGAGTCCTGGTAGACAGTAAATTATCCAGCAATGTGTCTGTGTTGCCAAGAAGGCCAATGGAATCCTGGGGTGCATAAGGAAGAGTGTGACCAGTAGATTGAGAGAGGTCATTCTCCCCTTCTACTCTGCCCTGGCGAGGCCACATCTGGAATACTGCATCCAGTTCTGGACTCCCCAGTTCAAGAGAGACGGGGAACTACTGGAGAGAGTCCAGAAGAAGGCAACAAAGATGACTGGGAAATTGGAGCATCTCCCTTACGAGGAAAGGCTGAGAGAGCTGGGACTCTTTAGCCTGGAGAAGAGAAGTCTGAGGGGAGACCTTATTAATGCCTATGAATATCTAAAGGGTGAGTGCAAGGAGGATGGAGCCAGACTCTTCAGTAGTTCCCAGTGACAGAACAGGGGGCAATGGGCACAAGCTGGAACATGGGAAGTTCCACTTAAATATAAGAAGGAACTTCTTTACCATGAGGGTGACAGAACACTGGGACAAGCTTCCCAGGGAAGCTGTGGAGATATTCCTCCCTTCTCCAGAGATATTCAAGACCCCCCTGGAAGCAGTCCTGGGTAATGTGTTCTAGGGGATCCTGCTTTAGCAGGGGAGTTGGACTAGATGATCTCTTGAGGTCCCTTCCAACTCTGACAGTTCTGTGATTCTCTAAGTGCCTTGCCTGTCTAGTTTGTTTTTTTTTAATCCACTAAAAAAAGTGCAAAATCTACTACTTTTTTTTTTTTTTTTTTTTGCAATAGAAGTCCTCCCCAGCTACCTCATTCAATGGGACACCTTTCTGTGCATATCATCACCGAGATTCCCTGCGTCCTGCACTGTCCTGTCTCCCTCTGCACCAACCCACAACTCTCATTTCGACCACTCTTGTCTGTGCTTCTGGATTTGTGCCCAGCTTAGAGCAAAAGTTTCTAAAGGGACCTACATGCCTTACATTTACAGGTACTGAACCAAAGTATTTTTCTCTGTTGGTATTTTTAAATTGTTCAATATTTTGTTGGGCAGCATCTGTGCCCAACAGTGGGTGTTGTTTTTTGGGGTGTTTTTTTTAGAAATCTGTTTTCCTAAAAGCACATGGGCACTGTGAGGATCCTTGCCCTTTTGGATACTCTGAAATAATAACTAATCATCGATACCCAGCCCTTCACACTGATTCTCTGAAAGACAAAAGTTGTTGATATTGCAAAAATGCATGCACTTCCAAAGGCTGCAATAGAAGTCCTCACCAGCTACCTCATTCAATGGGACACCTTTCTGTGCATATCATCACCGAGATTCCCTGCGTCCTGCACTGTCCTGTCTCCCTCTGCACCAACCCACAACTCTCATTTCGACCACTCTTGTCTGTGCTTCTGGATTTGTGCCCAGCTTAGAGCAAAAGTTTCTAAAGGGACCTACATGCCTTACATTTACAGGTACTGAACCAAAGTATTTTTCTCTGTTGGTATTTTTAAATTGTTCAATATTTTGTTGGGCAGCATCTGTGCCCAACAGTGGGTGTTGTTTTTTGGGGTGTTTTTTTTAGAAATCTGTTTTCCTAAAAGCACATGGGCACTGTGAGGATCCTTGCCCTTTTGGATACTCTGAAATAATAACTAATCATCGATACCCAGCCCTTCACACTGATTCTCTGAAAGACAAAAGTTGTTGATATTGCAAAAATGCATGCACTTCCAAAGGCTTTTCATCCTTCCTCTAATTTGGGTCCTCCTTTTCTGCACATAAAACTATTTTATCTCTGTGCTCCCTGTAACAGAGGGACAATTATGTTATCAGATTAACTTTGTCTAGGAACTTTTGACTCCCCAACTACTATCTTATTTGGAAGTCTGTCTCTGACATTTTCTTCATCCTAACTATTTCATTTTTAACCTTATCTTTCCCTTTCCTATTTACGATGTAGGTTGTTATCTTTGAGTTTTTGTTAGCTATTTTATTATTATTATTATTTGCATTGCCTGTGGTGAACAGACCAGTACAACACGGAATACTTGAAACAGTCTCAATTGCATTCTGACTTTCCCTTGTTCTCCAAAACCCTGCACTTCTTTCTTCAAATATTTCCTCACTCAGTTCCATTCTCTTTTTCACTTCTCTCTGCTGGCCACAGCCCTCATGGATTTTGTTTCCCATACAAAGTTCTGTTCCTTTTCTCCTGGCCGCAGAGACCTACCGACCTGCCCAGTCTAATCAGCAGGGTATCCCTTTATGTTTCATGAGGTCGTAACCGAAGTTACTCTTCGGACCCCGCTGGAATCTCTTCAGAGTTCAGACGGAAAGTACCTGTGAATACACAGGGATGAGCCCAAACTTTTTTTAAAAAACTAACCGGACGTCGGGAACTCGGTACGAAGGCTGAAACAAACGTGTTCTCGCCCCGCTTCACCGAGCTGCAGGGCTTGCAAGGCCGCTCCGTCACCCCCGGCACCGCTGCCTCCCGGGACACCCGGCTCTCCCCACCGACACACGCACCCCAGCGGGCCCCGTCCC
>NW_009951936.1:345433-346313 GCF_000747805.2 Chaetura pelagica
TTGCGGATTTTTTTTTTTTCCTTTTAAATTTATATATATATTTATTTTATTTTATTTTTTAAAGAACCTTTTTCCCCGATAGCCTGGCAAAATGAAGCCTTTGTGTTTTTCCACCAATTACACCTAACACTGACGTTCGGTTCGGTGCAAGGGACTTCAAAGTGCTGCCTCACTCGGAGGACCATTAAAGACTTTTTATTTTTCCTTTTCCTCTCGCGCTCCGCGTAGCTGGATGTGTCGCGGCACATCCTGCCTCCCCGCCCCGGTCTCCCGAAAGCTTTTTTCGAAATGAAGAAATTCAATTTTCGCAAAGTTTTGGATGGTTTAACCGCCTCGTCCCCCGGTGGCGGGGGCGGCGGGGGCGGCCGGCGGGGGCTCCGCGCACCCAGCGGGGGCTGCGGGAGCTGCGGGGACTCCCAGGGACGAGATCCAGGAGACGCTCACTTCGGATTATTTTCAGATTTGTAAGGTAAGGGCTGTGGTTGTCTTTTGCTGTGGAAATCAGAAAAGCCACGTTGTCTGGGGGGGGCGCAGTAACGTGGTGTTAATAAGCTTTTTTTTTGCCTTGAGAACCGCAGTGGCTGTATAAGGATTTGGGGATGAGGAGAGAGAGGTGGTTTTTTTCCTTCCTGCTGCAGAGTTGGGGTGGTCAGTACAGTAATTAAAATGTTAATTTCAGCATTCGGGGCTAAATCCCGAGTTCACGCCTGAAGCCCAAACTAGTAAGAAGATTGTGGGCAGGAAAGCAATCAATTTGTGCTAGTGCAGATAATATTTACAAGTCGTTTGAAATTCAAAATTGTGTAAATCTGCTTCACCTCCTCACTCTTCTCATCCTCTCTTTCCTTCTCTTTCTCTTTTTTTTCCTTCCCCCCCCCCC
>NW_009951936.1:346836-355491 GCF_000747805.2 Chaetura pelagica
CTCTTTCCTTTCTTTTTCCTTTTTTTTCCCTCCCCCCCCCCCCTTTTTTTTTTTTTTTTTAAGAAAAAGTCACCAGCTAGAAATAAAAGACGGTGCAATGATTGCTGAACGTAGCACTTTAATTATTTGTGAGGGATTGGATGAGATTCAGGGTATATTTTTAGCATTAGCATGCAAGATTATGATTATATTACAATAAATGCAGTGGGACAGCATAGATACCAAAAGTTGCCAGATTTGTTTGGCATTGGTTTTTATGCCTCGGTTTGGTCCTTAAGTGCTAGTTTTCTTTTGAGTGGAAAGCATAAAATATCCTTGTGTATTTTCTGGTTTTTTTATCAGTACAAACTGTTTGGTACTTCTGACCAGCCCTGGAATATGAAAATAATAACTTTTGTGACAGGACCAAAAACTAAAGGAGAGATTATATTATGATCTTCTACTGCTATCTTTGACAAGAATGTTTGCTTTACTAGAAGTTTTGGGGTTTTATTTGTTTTTCTTGGGTGCTTCAAAACCAGATTTTTTGATTAGTGCCATTTACATTACTAAGAGTAAATAAACTTCACCTATTAACAATACTTGCCTTTTATTAACTAGATACCAGTTGATTTGAAATTTAGGTTATGGCCAGCTCCAGCACATTTTCCTTTCTTTTTATGTTTTGGGAAGAAAGAAGAAATACAAGCAAACAAGAGAAGCCTATAAGACAGTTTGTGTGCAGATCTGGTCCTTGTGAAACACACAGCTTTCCTAATCTCAGATACCATGATTCTAATTCTGTTGGATTTTCAGGCACAGCTAATGTCACAACTCTTACTGAATTCAGAGTAAGAAGCCTGAGGCTCCATGACTTAGAGTCGGACACCTTTGGGATAGGCTCTACATAATTGTAATTGCTGGAGGTTTTATAGTTCTTTGCCATCCTGAACTAAAATAGGTTTCAAGCCTTTTGAGTCAAATTATTCTGTAGCTTAGTACAGTGTCAGTGATCAGTGCAGTAGAATCATAGCTACTTACCAGGGGTTGAATCCAAATCCTTTTGTATATATACACAGTAGTTTAGCATTTTGTGAAAGCCCAGGTATTCAGTACAGCACTTCCATTTCTTGATGCTTCAGTGAAAAGATAATGCAAATAATCAAGACACAATAAAGTATCATTAGAAAGATGTTCTGAGACTTCTAAGTAAGGCTAAAACTCAACATGGTTCTTCATGGTGAAGCCATTTGATACAGCCAGAGGTCTGTGTTCAGTATGGCATTTATTTTTATTTTGTATGGGATATTTGCAAAAATAGGCAATGTAAGACAAAAATAAATTAACTTTCTGCCTAATCTCTGTTATTTCCCTTCTTTGGCTTGGTATGTCTTGAAGATAGTTTGTGTTATATTCTGGTAGATCTACTTGGTGTATAGGGTATGTAATTTTGAGATTTCAGTCAGCAATATTTGCCTGGCTTAGCTATTAGGTTAAAATGTTCTCAACAAAGTAAATATTTGTATAGGAAGGCTTCTGGTTGCTTGCAGCAGCACTTGCTTATGGATGCATGGTACTGCAGAAGTCTACTTTGGAGTATACAAAATGCCAGCTTCCTTTTTTCCAAGACACTATTTCAAGATACATGCTAAAAGCCAACTTCCAAAATACTCAGTTATTGTGTTCTCATAAAACGCTGCAATGTTCATTCAACAGCTCTGCTTAACCAGGTACATTACAGTTCTGTAATGTTGCAAGCATGTTTGAGGGAAGCAGCAAAGCCCCACAGGCCCCAGTCCTGCCTTGGGTACTAAGTGTACCGAAGGCAGTGGGACTTGACGCAGAAGCAGCTTTCATCCTGCATGCTTCAGGCTGCAAGATCTGAGCCATAATCAGTCAATTTGAATTAAATTAAAAACACGGCAAGACACTTACAGTCCAGGCTTTGTGTTCCAACAGCTTTTGTTGTGTAGAAATTGTGGTGTTTCAGTTGTGTACTTTCATGTTAAGTTATATAAGTTATATAGGCTGCATATTTAAGGATCTGTGGTCTGTGATTCTGCTGCACACAGAACTGAGTAAAGCTAATAGCAGTTTTGGTTTGTTATGATCTGCAGGATAAAGGCAGATGGGCTCACAGTCTAAGTAGATGCCCAAACTGGTTTTCCTTTTTTTTGCTGATGATAAAATCTTCTTTTAGATAAGAAACATAAAAGCTGACTCATACTTAGGAATTAAAGGGCCTTACCCTGCAGTTTTTTATTTTAAAAAATTGCCTTTCTGAAGTTTGTGGGACGTCTGCTTGACTGAAAACACAGATCCAATCCTCTACCAGAACACTGTTTTTGTTAGTAACACACCTGGTTGCACTAGTAACACACCTGAAAGCTCTCTAAATTTTGTGACATTTTTAGGAGGCTTATTGCCATTGTGTCTTTTTGAAATACAGATCAGAACTCAATAGAAATAAATTAAATATTTCTTTTCATAATGAGACGTTCACAATAAATTACTTTTGGCATCTATGTTTAAATAATTTATGTAATTTTCTGCATTGGGAGGCTAAAAATGAAAAAGTCTTGAAGCTTTTACATATGACATAGCTACGGCCTTTTTAAAGCATCATAAATTGATTGGTTAGTAGCTGTACTAATGAATCAGTGGCACCCTTTTCAAAGCATACACATAATGTGAAATTTTGTCAGAGATGTATTTTGTGACAACAGGAAGCTGAGGTATAGTTTATGGTATATCTAGGGCTGCTCTTGGAATTTGGATATCCAAGTGGAAACCGTGAAATTATTGATTATAGTTCACATTAATTGAATACATGAGACAGCAGCATCATGCCAAAAAATAGACATGATCCAGTAGAATATGCTAGTAATGTCTATATTAATTTTAATGGGGATAGACCTAGTTTACTCATTTATACTCCTTTACATTTTCCTTCTGTATATGTGGTGCTTGGTTTTTTTCTGGCCAGTATTTTTTTAGGCCCACCTATCTTTGCCTATAGCATATAGAAATATAGAAATGAAAACACAGCACTAGAGAGAGATCTCCTATTAATTCAGAAAATACATAGATCACAGTTACGATGTTGTACATCATTAGAGTAGAACTTTAAGCAGAAAAAAAACATAAAAGGAGAAAAAGGTGATTTTGTTAGTTTTGCAGAAGGTTGATTGTTAGGAGATGGCTCTGTTGGGAAAAAACAGGTAAGAATGAAGATGTTAATTTTTTGAACATAGAGTGTATATTCTTCATGTAAATAAGTTTCCCATCGAGAACTATTTGAGGTTTTTCTTGAAGAACACTCATAGGGTTGAATTTGTGAAATACAATGCTAATAAGTTTATAGAGAAAATGTTTGAAATCAAGACCTCAGAAGCGTAGTAACAGTTGCACTTTACTAGATGTACAATTAATCCAGTCTATTATGTTTTCTTTAGCTATAGGCAGCAACCGGATACCCTAGAAAAGGTTCAAGAACTGCCAAATTAATCTTCTTACAGGATTATTCCCCAAATGCTGATGGTTATGGATGGCTGTTAAAGCCAGAATCATGAGATTTGTATTCTCTCCAAAACTGGTCTTCAGTATTATTAGTATGTAGTCTTGCTATCTAATAAGTATCCCTTTGAATCTTGCTGTATTATTCATATTGATAGTATAATCATAGTTTCAGTATGCACACTGCCAACATTTTTATAAAAAACCCATGGGGGCCAGAATACTTTTAGGTTTTTGTTGAAACTGGTGTGGAAGCCCATGGCCAATTGTAGTTGTGCCTTCCTAACCCTACTTAGCTTTGACAAAAAGAGGTCCTCAGGGTGCATTCAATTAGTAGCCAATTTAAATACCTTAGTTACCTGGTTTTCCTGTAGGGTGGTCTTAAATTTTAATTCCCAGAGTTTATAGATGGTAATAAGTTTGTCAACCTATGAAGATAAACATTTATGCTCTCAGATAGGGACTAAAGCTGTCAAGCAGGTACTTTACCCCCAGCAGACAAGTAGGTACTTTAACTGTGAATGCAACATGAAGGTGCAGTTCAGTGATAATAGAGAGAAGATGAATTTTGAAACAGCAGTGTTAGAACAATTCTGCAGTAGCACATACTTCTGTTTTTATTATGAACAATAAAAAAATTAACACATATTCTTATAAGCTTTTCATAGTGTTTTTAGATGGCTGGAGCCATTTGGTTAAACTGTTGTTTCCTTAGTAAGGTCATTTGGCGGAAAAAAAGGGTGTGTGAAGTGCTACATTTCAGAGAAAAGCCATACTAAAAGAAGTATTAACCCTTACTTGGAAGTGCTCAGAGTTCATTTGATACTTAAATGGAAAATAGGAAAAATCCTTCTCAACATTGTCTTATGTGCCAAGGTTTGGATATAACATTAGGAGCAAACCCCTAATTTCTGTTTGAAACTACTGAGCCATAAATGACACTTCTGTAATGAGATTACGGTAACTTTATAAAATGTGTGAGGAGAATAATATATTTTTCTTTTTTAAATGTTTGTGTTAATTAGAAATAGGACTCATCAGTGGTGAAAAGCATAGCACATTAAGAGCTCTTTTTAAGAACTTTGAATATTTTTTAACTACCTAAGGTATCACAGAATCATAGAATGTTTTGGATTGGAAGGGACCTTAAAGACCATCTAATTCCAACCCCCCTGCCATGGGCAGGGACACCTCCCACTAGACCAGGGTTCTCAAAGCCCCACCCAACCTGGCCTTGAACACTGCCGAGGAGGGAGCAGCCACCACTTCCTTGGGCAACCTGTGCCAGTGTCTCACCACTCTCACAGGAAAGAATTTCTTCTTAATGTCTAACCTGAATCTCCCCTCTTCCAGTTTAAAGCCATTATCCCTTGCCCTGTCACTACAAGCCCTTGTAAAAAACCCATCCCCAGCTTTCCTGTAACCCCTTCAGGTACTGGAAGGCCACTATAACGTCTCCCTGCAGCCTTCTCTTCTCCAGGTTGAACAGCCCCAACTCTCTCATCCTGTCTTCATAGAAGAGGTGCTCCAGCCCTCAGATCATCTTCATGGGTCTACTCTGGACTGACAGTTCCATGTCATTATACTTGGGTCTCCAGAACTGAACACAGTACTCCAGTTGGAGTTTTTTTACAAATACCTATATTTTCTCATTCACTATGTTTGATTGTTAATCAAATATTAATCCTAAATGGATTAATGCAGAGCCTTCAGGGCCAAAAAATACAACTACAGCTTCAACACTATTTTAAAACTTTTAAGGTAGAAAAACAAAGCAGTCAGGTGTTCTAGATTTCTTAAATTTAATTTGCTTTTACATGCAGCCTTTGGTTACATAATCCTGTATTTCTTCTATAGGTCTAATTTAGTAAAATGAATAGTGTTTGCTCAATAGAAAGCTCTTCAATATTTCTTTGCATACTTAGAGCTAAGAGTGTACCTGCATATTAAGTTCCCAATGGACTTTTGCAAAGCAGTGCTCACCACTGTAATTTTGAAAGCTTTATAAACATTAATGAATTGACCTTCATGATATTGCTGGGAGATGGGCATATTATTCCTGCTGTATAGATGAGGAACTGAGGCACAGAAAATCTCCACTACTAGATTCTTTAGAGTCCAGTGCTTGGAGTTTCCAGCTTGACCTGCTTTGAATCTGATAGATTATTTTTTTTTTAGCAAATTAACATTTTATACCATTTGTGTCTTCCCATTATGTTTTCCATTGTTTCATAATTCTGTTGCAAGTATTCTGCACATCTACAGATTAGTCCTTAGGCTTGTTATTCATACTGTCAATTTATATATCCACCCTACATAGTCAGAACAGCTCTGAATTTCCTTCCTGTCTGAAATTACTACAGATGCTATTCTGGTTCCACATTGGAGCTGTGGATTGTACCTAAGATGTATGAATATCAACAACCTCCATTATTTGAAACTGGTCAATCACAAAATGGAAACATGATTAGCAGCCACACGTGAAATGCTTAATTCATAGCCTTTGGCTTGATTATTTATAAAACTAAGTGATACGAGCATTGATAGAATTTCCTTTTTACAATTTTCTATCTGAATTGTACCTTGCATCTCTTTTGTGCCAGATAGGTAAGTTTGGCAGACAACAGCTCTTTACATGTTTACTTTTGGTTTGCATGGAGTGAGGCAAAAGTTCTGTGGCAGAAAAATATAATTTGATTTATCCCTACAATAGGGGAACAAATGTGTGTTGCATACATTATCTTAGTTGATGTATGTTCTAGTTTTTCTGCTTTTTATGGTAGACCTTGCATTTTTAGCAGTGTAAAAAACATAGAATATCCTGAGTTGAAAGGGACCCATGAGGACCACTGTGTTAACTCTTGACGTCACACAGGGCAACCTTGAAGTTAAACTGTTTACTGTAGTTATGTGTGCCATTTTTAGTGTGTTTTTTTGGTTTGGTTGTGATTTGTTTCTTTTTTTAATCCAAGGATTCATTGATTTCAATGGCATGGAGTCCTTGGATAAAGAATTGAAATTTGGGATATACTTCTTAATCACAAGAAAGACAGACTGTCCCTCCTCATTGACATTAAGGGCAGCTTAATATTCACTCTGTTCAAGCATTACTTTTTCACAGGCACTTGTTCAGAGCTCACACTGTCATGCCAGAACTCCAGACTTTTCTCCCTGAGATGATATTGGAACTGGGTAATCCCTGGATATCCTGGAAATGTAGGAAAAATCATGGAATGTATTGAGGAATGCAATGCCTTCATGTTTACATAGCACATCTGTTTCTCATCCTGCAAGAACTCTACTTTTTATACCTGGGACGCAGGACTTTTCACACAAATTTTCTCTTGTTGACTCTCCTTTATTTTGTATTCCATCAATTTTATACTCCTGTTCTTCCTTACTAGTGGGAACTGGACACACTGGATATACTGTACCTCACCTGTGGACCAACAGTTAGTTTTCTCTCTATTGGTGTGGAAAAAGCTATTTTGAATCTCTTCAGGGAGGAAATTCAGCCTGGTTGGTCCATATCAGGGAGCGTTCTGATCGTAGAGCTGTTGTGTAAAACATCGGTTGTATAGGCAAGTGTTTGGTTTTTTTCCTACTTATTTGTGACAGAAAAATACTTTTTTTAAATGAAATTACTGAAAAATTACTTACAGGGTCATGGATAAAAATATGAAGTGGTGGGAGATTATTTTTTTCTCCAAGTAGAGGTGCATATACTGTGTAAGACAGGCAGCTGTCCTCTGCAGAGATGGACTAAATCAAAGACAGACCCTGTTCTCACTTGGTTAGTTTAGCTGAATCACAGAATGTTTGGGTTGGAAGGGACCTTAAAGATCATCTATTTCCAACCCCTGTGCCGGGGGCAGGGACACCTCCCACTAGACCACATTGCTCCAAGCCCCACCCCACCTGCGCTTGAACACTTTAAGGGAGGGATGATCCACAGCTTCCCTGGGCAACCTGTTCCACTGTCTCATCACCCTCATCTCCATCCATATCTGACTCTTATTCTAAGACATCTGATACCTCTGGGTGTATGGTATATGGCTAAATCTCTTTTTGAGGTCTATATGAAAACACTGTGAAAAGCTAATGTGTTCTCTTTATAAGCAGAGAAAAGGAAGCAGTAGAGAATAGAACTAATATACCTCAAGCTATAATAATGTACTGGTCTATTGGCTATTCTAAGAAAAGTTGTTTATAAAAGCAGCTTATAGGAGTATATTAATTTGTCATAATGTATCTTAGAATCGTTATGGGGGAAAGTTAGAGCACTGTATGATTAGAAGTATAAGTAATGTGAGTCTGTGGAGAGGAGAGAGAGCAATATTGTTAGCTACAGATGGCTGATAAATATGCTCAACTGTAATAAGATGTTATCTTTGTGCAGTGCTGTGTCCATTCCTAGCAGATCACCAGCAAAGACTATGAATGGTAAAAAAATACTAGAGACAATCTGTTGCCTGTAGCTAGGGTCAAAGTCTGATGAGGTACACTTTTTATGGTTCCTTTGGAGTTAAGTTGTATACAGTACTGAAAAAAAAACACTTGATATTTAATGCTTCTAGTTGATGAATGCAAAAGCAGCCTTACTGAATTCAGTGGTATATGTGCAGATACAGGTAGCACATATGGTATTCTTTTTGCAGAATTTGAATCCAGACAATGAAAAATAATTGCTTATATTTAATTAAAAAATCTTCTATATAAAAATGCTGTGAGGTTAGCCACTAGGAAGTCGAGTCCCTTATTCAGCTAGTATTGAGTTACTTCTGTATGTGTGGCAATCTAGTCTTTATCACATCTTTTTACTTTCATGGAATGTGTGTTTATACTTTGTTCCTGTCCTCTATCACATTTGGTTTGAGCCGTACACAACATATGGGAAGGATGGATGCTGTTCTGTCTGTGCTCCTTGCAGTGATTCCTGTGAGAAAACATCTACATCAATGGACATCACAAAAAATAATACTAAATAAGTAATGAATGCTCATCTTGGCTTCGTTCATCCCATTCCGTCTATTATATCCCTTAAGGATGGATATGTGCTTTCAGTTACACCTGTCCTGCATCAGTTCTATTACAGATACATTCAGTCTTCACTGTGGATAAAAGTTAATTGTAGTGGGTCTCCAGAACCCTAGTTTATTC
>NW_009951936.1:355530-371498 GCF_000747805.2 Chaetura pelagica
GGCAAAGGCAGGAAAACTGGCATTTGGTTATGTAAGCAGAGATCTGATTCTTATGATCTTTGGATTGCATGTCTTCATTTGTGTCTGTGAGCTGTGCCCTTGGCAGCCTTGTGGGCAGTGCAGGGGGGGGATCATGTGCAGGATCTGCTGGATTTCACTGCTGCCACAAAATACCGGCATTTCATTTGGAATTTATCTTCACCATATGTGAGAGGACATGCTGACCAGAATCTCCAGATTAAATTCTCAATTCAGCATTTCCTCAGGAATAAACTAATAATACATATTATCTCTATATCAAAGTTTTTAACACTGTGTTCCTATAGCTTTTCCAAGGAAGAGGAAAACCTTCATGAACTATTTTTGTAGTAGCAAAATAATGGTTTTTTTCTTGCTTTTTTTTTTTTAATTTGCCAGTATGGCTGATTTTTAAAAATGAAAACATTCTGAAAGCAGCAAAACAAACAACTACTTCAGAGCAGTAACCACAAATCAGCCATAACAGAACAGGACATAATCAGCCTAAAGTAGCAAAGTGCTAGAAAATAAAAAAATGAGAAGACATGCAAAGTTAATTAGAGTTATTTCTATGTGGATGTGGTGTAACTTTAATAAAAAAAGATTTGTTTGTTTGTTTGTTTCTCATTCAAGTTATGATATTATGTTATTCTCTGCATTCACAGTCATAGTGAAGACAAATATATTTTCCTTTTGGAGCTATCACAGATATTGAATTCTTGTAAACACCCACAAAACAGATCACACATGATCTTCTGAACTGAACTATTTGAAGTTCTAGAATAATATGGTTAAATGATGCAACAACAACAAAATCAATATGAGCTACTATTTGAATTACTTTGACTATAATGATTCCCCAGTTGGGCAGAAGTCTTGCTTAAGTAGGTAGGCCAAACAGAGCTTTGAAATCAGTGTTTTAGGGTTGGCATGTTTTTTATTATTTTAAATTAAACCCAAGGCCAAATACTTTTTATTAAAGTCTGTGGCATTTTTCTATAGATTGGTGCCCTACTTCTTGCCAGTTTAAATGGCAAGAGTGGGAAGTCCCTTAAAGCCTATTTACTGAACAATGGATGCAATTCCTGCATTGTGTTCTCCATTTTCCTCCCTTTTTGTGTATTTGTCTTTTCTTTCTTTCTTTTTCTTTTTTTTTTTTTTTTCCCCTAACTTTTTAAGTTCTTATAGAAGGAATGGAAAGGGAAGGTCTTCTTAAATGTATGATTTCTCCAAAGGGGATGATACCTATCTTAGGATGATTATATTCATGTGTTACCATGTCACTTATTTTATGAAGTTATTATGCTGTAATTCAGTGCTGTGATAGATGTGCAAGATGGTCTAGTTGTTAAACAGTTTTTTGGCCGTAGCAACACAGATTTAATTAGACCAAAAAAGTAAGATTAAAATCCAACCAGTCTGCTTTGAACAGGGGGAGTCTGCAGAGTTGCCTTCCAGCCACACCTGTGCTGTGAACTGGGAATAATGGAGTTCATGGATCAATGTTATTTATTTGTGGGTTTTTCTGGATTTTTTGTGGATTCTGTCTGAATTTTATTAAATTTGTACTTTTGATACTCTACAGTATATTTCAAAGAACAAGCCTGAGGAGAATGCTTTTTGAAATTCAGAAGGCCTTTTTCTTTCCCCTGTGGTGCACTTAACTTGGCTATTTGTACCAATATGAATCATATGCAAATAGGACCATCCTTATTTGATAGTCCTTAACTCCCAGTGTGCAGATCTGAAAATGACAGTGGAAAAACACATCTCTGAAGTTTCTGCAGATATTTTTATCATTAAAAGAGGAACTTCAGTGAGGACTGCAAGTTTTCTTCTTAATTTTAGTGTGTTTTTTTAAAAAAAACCCTTTTGTCTGGAAGATGCCTCTGGATATACTTTTTTTTTTTTTTCAGGGCCAAGCAATATAAGGAAACTGAAAAATTATGTAATATGTGGTGGAGCTGGCATATTTCAGAAAAAAGTCATATGGTCTGCATACAGCCTTTTAAGAACAGCTGAGTGAGAACCATACATATTAGAAGTATATACTTGGAACTGATTTTTTTGACCTTATAAAAAAAGGTTTCATAGGTTTATACTATAATACCCAAGTAAATTAATTACAAATACTGAGTAGATGGACCACTCGGTGGATGAGGAATTGGCTGGTTGCTTGCACTTGGTGAGTTGTGGTCAACAACTCGATGTTTGAATGGAGACCAGTGGTGTGACATTCCTCAGCGGTCAGTACTGGGACTGGTGCTGTTTAACATCTTTGTTGGGACATGGACAGTGGGATCAAGTGCAGCCTCAGCAAGTTTGCTAACGATACCAAGCTGTGTGGTGCGGTCAACACGCTAGAGGGACCTTGACAGGCTTGAGAGGTGGGTGCAACAAGGCCAAGTGCAAGGTCCTGCACATGGGTCAGGGCAATCCCAAGCACAAGTACAGGCTGGGCAGAAGATGGATTGAGAACAGTCCTGAGAAGGACTTGGAGCTGTTGGGTGATGAGAAGCTCAACATGAGCCGGTAATGTGTGCTTGCAGCCCAGAAAGCCAACAGTGTCCTGGGCTGCATCAAAAGAAGTTTGGACAGCTGGTCAAGGGAAGTGATTCTGCTGCTGTACTCTGCTCTTGTGAGACCCTTTCTGGAGTACTGTGTCTTGGAGACCCCAGTATAAGGACATGGAGCTGTTAGAGCAAGTCCAGAGGAAGGCCATGAAGATGATCAGAGGGCTGGAGCACCTTTCCTATGAAGACAGGCTGAGAGAGTTGGGGCTGTTCAGCCTAGAGAAGAGAAGGCTCTAGGGAGACCTTATAGCTGCCTTCCAGTACCTGAAGGGGCTACAGAAAAGCTGGGGAGGGGCTTTTTACAAGGGCTTGTAGTGATAGGATGAGGGGTAACAGTTTTAAACTGGAAGAGGGGAGATTAGATGAGATATTAGGAAGAAATTATTTCCTGTGAGGGTGGTGAGACACTGGACTGATTGCACAGAGGAGTTTTGGATGCCTCATTCTTGGAAGTGTTCAAGGCTTTATCAGTGTATAAATTTTGTGATACTGAACTGTTAAAATTTCAGGTTGTATTTAAGTCTACTTTACGTCCAGGACAGATACTTTCTCAAAATTCTATCATATATTATTAAGTTACCTTTTATAACAAAGTGCTTTTTGTAGTTAAAAAATTAAAAGACAAAGCCTGTTGCTGAAAACCTTATTCTTCTATACCAAAAGTTGTCTATGTAAATATTATGAAACTTTTTTACTAATCAGCTTCCTATGTGTATCTTCCTGCCCCTATATTCCCTATTTCAGTAACACTTTTTTTTTTTTTCCCCTGTGTATCCACATCTCCATGTTTTTTCTCTGTGTTTTTCTCCACCAATACCAATCTCCTTTTCCCTCTCTCAGATCCACTGCTGCTGGTGAAGATAATAAGCTCATCATACCCTGCTGGGACAAACCAATGGGCCATATCGCCCAGCAGTCAGTCTCTGAGAGTGGCAATAGAATATGTCATTCAGGGAGAGTAATAAGTTAGGTCACTTTCTGCAGTCCCTTCCCTTTCTAATCTCCCATCATCTGCCATCACTGGATTGGAGATGTCAGCGAGTATATCCTTAGACAGTCCTTTTAGGATCCATTTATCAATAATGTCAATTAATTTGCCTAATGCCTTTTTGAACCTGGTGATGCTGTCACCATTCACAACCTCCTATGGTGGGAAGTTTCAGAAGTTCATTACCTGTTGTGTAAAGAAGTTTTTTTGGTTGGTTTTGTTTGTTTGTTTCTGGTTTAAACTAATTTTTCACTTGTTTTGAGTGGCTCTGTGGTTTTGCTGAATAACCGTTCCACATGTAGCTTACCCACTCTCTTGATTCTGTAAATCTCAGTCATATTCCCCCCATAGCCTTCTCCTCTCCAAACAAAAGTTGCAGCACTATTAGTCTTTCTGGTAAGGCTTATGTCCATCACCTTGAACATTAGTTGCTTTCCTTGTATCAGCTCTGACTTGAGTACATCTTCAGATGTGGAGACACAAAACTGAAGTAATGGGCTGTCAGAGGTTTTAGATAGCAGCAAAATTATCTCCTCTCTGTTATAGTCTAGACTCTTCCTGATGATGTCCAGCATTATTTGGCTTTTTGGTTTGTTGTTGCACAGTAAACCAAAGACTTAAGAGGAATAATGCCAAGTGTGCCCACAAAATTACTTTCCTGACCTGTAAATGCCAGGTTCAAATTCAGCATTGTAGAAGCCTAGTTAAGATTTTATTTTTTTTTTTCTGCCTAGATGTCTCATATTAAGTCTATCTACACTGAAGCTAATTTGTCACCTTCTTGCCCACTTACTCAGGCTAATGAAGACTTTAATGAGTTGGTCAGCATTGATACTGAATTTAACTGTCCGAAGGAGATTTCAGTGTTCACTACCTGTTACAGATCATAAAAGATGATGAATAAAATTGGTCCAAGCACCCAGCTGTGGAGTACCCCACTTCTGAGTTTTCTCCATGCTAAAAAACCATTAAACCCTATCCTTCCTTTCATGTTATCTAACCAGATCTCTGTCCACAAAAAAACCACTTCTTCAGCCCCCTGACGAC
Source organism: Chaetura pelagica (assembly GCF_000747805.2). Classification (NCBI taxonomy): domain Eukaryota; kingdom Metazoa; phylum Chordata; class Aves; order Apodiformes; family Apodidae; genus Chaetura; species Chaetura pelagica. Next base: position 360,157 of record NW_009951936.1, read on the forward strand.
TTTGTTCCTTTAATAACATTGCTGTGAAGTGTTATTGGAAGGATTTTGGGAAGACTTACATATACATATTCATATCCATTTTATTTACATGCATGCTGACAGCTTCATAGAATTAGAAAAAAACTAGTCAGGCAGCATTTCCCATTGTAGAAACTCTGCTGGCTTCTGCAGATGATTGTTATCCATGTGCTCAGTCAGTCTTTATTTTACCACCTTGCTGGAGATAGCAATCAGCCTTCCCAGCCTGTAGCTCCAGAGTCCCTTTTGTAGATGGCTTTTCCCATACAACTGATTTCAGCTTTACAGAGAGTAAAAGAACTATCTATAGGTATCTTTTTTAGAATATCCTGTGAACATGCTCAGAAGCCCTTGCTATTAGTGTAGAGTAAGAGCTAAATTAATTCTATGGCTTGGATTTGAAAGTTTGGGAAGGTTTAGCTAAGCTGAGATTTTTTCAAAAAATATTATTTGAAAAATTAAAATTTAACTAATAAAAAATTTATCCCTCCTGTGTCCTTTTCTTAGGTTGGAATCCTACTGCTATCTTGTCCTCTCTCTGTCTTTCCTAAGCAGGCAGTAGTCTCAGCAATCAGAGTTTCCAGACACAGAAGCCTATAAATGAGGGATGTCATGGTCTTGTAGCGATATAATACATGGCAGATCATCTTTATAAGCACCCATTTTCATCACTATGACCTTGGCAAAAGCATCTTTTAATTTCCTACATAGCTGAGTAAGAGACTATATAGGCTTCAATCAACGCTTCATTCTCTGTTCCCTAAACCAATAAATTACTTGCTTCAGTGAGACTTTTGCATGTGGCACGTTGGTGGAAATTTGGAAATAGACTCTACATCCTGAGTCACAGGCTTAAGATTACATAGTTCAGTTTTAGCAAATAGACATTTTCTCAAAAATTATTTGTCTAAGTAAACTAGTTTTGCTGTCAGATGTTACAAAAACAGGGTATCTGTAAAATATTAGTAGAAAAGTTACAAATTTTATGCTTAGGCAAATTACCAGGAATAATTTTTACTGTAAACCACAGAATCCTGTTACTTAATTGATACAGTTTAAAACTGTATTTAGTCCTGTATTTTCAGAAGTTGTTTAGAGACACTAAAAATCACCTTGAAATAATGGTGTATTTGAAGTCTAGTATAATCCACCATAGAACAAAATTTAAGGAAAATTTTTATGCTGAAAAATTGCATTATTTGCCATGTGGACAGTTACATGGGGTGTGATTTTCTTTTTTCAGCTATATATCATGGTGTCTTAGACAGGAAGAGATTGTCATGTTGTGAACAGGATATGAAAATGTTCAATGGTAGAATACTGGCAAGCCCAAATAATAATTTTTCTCTATTCATTTGGGTAAATAGTTTGTGTAAATATTACTTTAATGATACATGCATGCAATTCACCATGAGATTATTTGCTTAAATTTATTTAAAGGAGAATTTAAAAGTGAATAACAAAGCTGAACAAAGATCTATAAGGAAATTGTAGCTATGTTTGTAATTGTTCTCTTTCAAATAAATGGTTTCAAATATTTCAAATAAACTGTATGTCCTAGGAAGCACAGGCTGCCTCTAGGGACAGCATGTGAAAAAGGGAGACATGAAAGAAAGCCTAATAATGTGGAGAAAAGCAGTCCTAGCTCCATCTGCTGTCTGCTTGCTTTTTTTTTTTTTTTTCCTTAGTGTTTTCAGGGTAGCAAGGTCCTCTATTTCTTTGAACATAGACTGATGTTTTAGGATACTGGGGTTTTTTTTTGCTTTTGCCTGCTATTGAGATAGTTTAATTTCTTAAAAAATAGTCTACTATGTTTTGTGTTTTCTGCTTACCATGGTTAGTTTTGGTCTATGTTGTTCCTACCAGGCACAACTCTGATTAAGTAGGAACATACTTTTTTGTCACCCTAGGATCAAACTAATTTTGTGGCCTTCCCTTCTTTTCCACTTGTATTAGTAAATGCTGTAAGGAAGTCCAGGCACAGTTCTAGAATCATCGCTCATTCTTACACATATGCTCACAATAGCTTTATCAATGTGTAATTGAAAAATCTGCTTCAAGTGCTAGATTTTCATGGTGATTTTTCTCACAGTCCTTGGGAATAGAAAGGTTGTTGGACCAAAGCTGAGGAGAAGAGCCTGGGGGTCTGAAGGGTTACAACTTGTCCCTGTTCTGTTGTTGAATGTGCTTGATCTTCAGAATCACTTCTGGGACTGCTGTAATTCATGCAAAAAAACTGTCAGGAAAACATATTTTTCTGCCTTAATTGTGTAAAATATAGCTTGGCTCTCCTTACAAACTGATTTTGTCTTTTATTTAGAGTCCTGATAAATAGCAATATTTTACTTAAAAATTGTCATTTACTTGGAGGATGAATAGACTTCAACAATATTTTTTCTTATTCTGCAAATAGCAGAGCTCTGCATTCACAGGACCTTCCTGATTTGCATTAATGTAAATGCTTAAATTTGGAAAATTCCTGCAAAACAGAAATAAGACTACTGAGTCAATCCTAGAGTTCAAGATTGTTTACTGAACTAAGAACCTGAAAAGATCTACCTGACTGTGCTTCTAAAATGTGATTCTGTCTCAATAACACAACCCAATTAATATTTACAAACAACAAATCTGACTAGATTGCAGAAATACTGAAAATACAAAGCAGATGCTAAACAGATAGGTGGAAATGCAAATAAGTCTTTACAAATACTGATCTTTAAATTCTTAGATCTAAAAAATACTACTGAAAGTTCCAGTCTTAGCTGAACATCAGAAAAATTTACTGTGAAGGGAATTGCTAGAAATTTAAACTTTATAGTGAGGATTTCTAAAAACTACTAATAAAAATGATCTTTTGTGAAATGTATGTTTTTTCAGATAGGGAAGGACATTTATTCACAAGAATACAGAAAGCTTAAATATAATAGAAAATTAGTAATGCAGTTACGCCAAAGATTCAACACACTAGAAAATAGTACAGTTCATAATTCCTGGTGTTTTTGTGACATGACGTTCATTTTGACAGTATGTAAGTCTAGTTCTAGCTTAGATGTCAGAATAAAAAAAAATATATATTTGAGTAGTGCTACCACTTGGGAAGATGAGAAGGTTTTAAAAAAAAAAACAAAACAACAACTAGAAACGAAGTTGTGGCAATCTTTGATAAATGTCTACATTCACATAAAAAGTGAGTTACTGAAGCTTACTGAAGTAGCATGTTTCTGGATTTTTGCAGTTTATAAACTAATACTTACACATTCTATTAAAAGACATCCCTTATCAGCAATATGTAGAGATATGAGTAGAGTAAGTTTTTTGTATGTTTGTTTGTTTGGTTGGTTTTTTAAGGAAGTGGTTATTTGCTGAAAAATACACATTTAGTTGTTCCCAAAGCACTTGTGAATATCAGTTCAAATATTTACAGCTGTAATGGAAGAGTTGTAGTGATACAGCTGTTGAAATAATCAGCTGTGCTTTGCTCAATAGGTCAGCAATTAAGGAATCCCTTTTGTTGAGTTTATTCCATAGGGAATGTCTGCTGAATGCTTCAGCAGAGACTTCATGAAGAAGATATAGTAAAGGAAGAAAAACATATCTTAAAAATTAAATTTCATTCAGTTCAAACAGTTTCTCTCCAATCCCAACCATATACAAAAAGAGTCAATTCTAGAGTTCAATACTATATTAAATATTATAAAACGTTGTTGTTGCTGTCGTTCCAAAAATTCTATTATTTGTTGCCAAATTTTAGGTAAACAGTGACACACAGAAGATTATTTACACTTCATTTTTATGTGTATTTGTATAGCCTAGACTAGGTATTTTGTGTTGGTTTTTTTTATGTTACTCTTCTCCCTCATTAGGTACTTCCTCATAAGAATCAGGCATGTCATAACCTCCACATTAAGATAATTTAAAATATTGTTTTGAGGCAGTCTTCAAACTCAGGGATGTATTGTTGCATCGTGCCTAGTTCATTAATTCCCCAAGGTATCTCTGCAAAAATTAGAATTAAAAACATAATGTTACAAATAAAGATCAAGAAAGGGTGAGTGTTTCAGTTGCTCATTTTGAGAACATCTTCTCTGGCATCTTTGTTGTTTAAATAGATATTAAGGATTTTTACCTCATGGACTCAATTCAGTTTATTAGTTTGTTGGATCTCTTCCCCTGGACATGTTCCATTTCTTTCTCTTGAGGCTGAGGTTATTTGTGACAGTGTTTTAAAAGCATATAATGTCTTCTCTTTTCAATTTACAGTTGAAATATACCAGTTGTATGTTGGCATATACTTTGCAAGCTACTTTGTTATACCAAAACCATTACACAAATTACTGGGTAAAGAGCATATCTGGAAATTGTCATGAGTGAAAATTCACCTTCTGCATTCAAAGTACTGTATCTTTTGAAATACTTTTCTTGAAATGTATTGCAAATACTACAAGGTATAGCAAAACATATATTCTCTTCCTGTACATGTAAAACAAAACGTAGGTGCTGGTTGTCTCTTCCTACAGTTCAATCACTTTGCTCGTTTGTTCTGTTTCAGACGGTTCGCCATGGTTTTCCTTATCTACCCACTGCCTTAGCTTTTGACCCAGTTCAGAAAATTCTGGCAATTGGAACAAGAACAGGAGCCATACGAATGTATCCTTTCTCATTCAAAATTGACACCATTTCTATGTATTCGTAATACAGTGAAGTGAATCATCTTCTGCAAGCATTCAGGTAAGGCTACAGTTTGTGTTGTTACATTCTTCTTCATTTTGCTTTACTTGGATGGACTGGAAAAGGAAGTGATGTTGAGGAGTTACCATTAGGTCTTTAAGGTGCCGCCCCACAAATTTTAGTTGAATTTTAGGCATATTTTTTTGGCACATATTGGTTCATATAAAGCAAAATTAATTGTTGTCACTTTTGTGTCACAATTGACACTTTTCAGTATTTAAAGGTAGATTGCAAAGCGTTAATGAGCAAGTTTTGAATGTTGTGCTAGCAAGAAATAAATTCTTTGCTGCAATGCAGCAAGCCAACAGTATCAGTATCTTCACTGTAGTTATCTGTATTAGACTCTTCCAAGTAAATGGTGGGAAATGTTATTTTAGAGGAAAATTAATTTCTTTCTGTATAAGAAGATGAAAGACTCTACAAATACCTGTTTCTCTTCATTAATTATAAAGGTACATCTCTGCCAGCACTTTATGGATACTTTTTTATGCAGTAGGAATTCCAAATTAGGAATCTACACAAAATAAATAGAACATGAATGTAACTAATACTTGAAAATTTTTATTTTTAAAAAAATCTGAGGAGACTATTTAAATGTGGTGCATTTCAAAATGCATAATTTTCTCTGCATAATTTTCTGAGTTTGTCATGGTTCAAATGTATTCCAGTTTGGTGAAAACATACATTAAGTAAGAAAAAAAGGAAAAAAAAAAGTATTAAATGAAGGCTTAAGAGTTACAGGACATGGAAGTAAGAAACCAGTATGTTTTATAACCTTTTTGTAGCTAAAGAAATTCTGAATTTTAAGTAGGGAACAATGCTGTATAAAATACCAATGTAATATTTTCTGGTTCTTTTGCTACCATTGTTCCCAAGGTAACTATGAACCTAATGAACCCAAAGGCAGGTTACAAAGTAAAGAAAAATCCCCTCCTGGAGAACTGGTAACATGACTAAAACTTCATGTAACATGATTAAAACTTTGTTTCTTCCATTTTGGGTGTCTTTTTTTGAACAGTTACATTTCCCTAAGGCTCATTTTGTATCTGATCCAGAACTTCTCAAAAGACTCAGCTAAACTTCTAGTTATGTGACAAGCTTTGCTTTGATAGTTCTACTATTAATGTTCACCTATATGAAGTAGGATATATGTTCTGTTGCATTACAGAGGAAAATCCCCTTGAATTTGTGCACTTCTGGGAAAGTGCAAGTCTAGTAGTCATGCTTTTCTCTTTTGAGAGGCATGACAGATTAGGAAGTTGGGGATTTGTTTCTGGAAACTTCATTAGTACCTTCTGTGTGTGTGGGTATTGGGAATTTCCTGGGCAATGCAGGTGAACAAAGAAGACCTTGCAGAAGATTGACTCCTGAGCCGACCTCTTCTTTCCATCTCAGCAACATGGCCTTTGCAGGAGCAGTGCTGGTACTGGCTAGAGGCATCCTATACCTTTATACATCCCTCATTTAAGAAAAGTGCAGGTACAGAGCCTGAATCAATACAGGTTCATGTAGAATTAAGTTAAACCTGCACAGGAATGGAACATGCAGTGGAAAATTAGCTATGTCCCTAAACTCAAATAAAACTCTCTCTATGTCTTCTATGGAAATGGCTTATAAAGGGTGAGAGGAAGAAGGGAGAAGGATTTTTTTTTTAAGAACCCTTCCATTTAATATCTCTTTGCCTGTTGTGCTAGCAAACCCTTACTTTGTTCACAGATTTTTTTCTAGTATCTGAATCAAACAAACACATCAAGATTACCAAGGAATTTGACTTTTTAAAAAAGTTGTAATGTCATAAAACAAATTCTTCTCAGCTTAGACACACAGAGTCTGTTTTGCTTAATGGAGGACTGAGATAATGGAAGCTGTGCTTTGAAGACAGAGGATGCCATAAAAGGAATTACTAATTTATTCACTTTAACTAAGGATTCTGCACTTGGTGCTTAAAGGCTTACTGAACATATTATGTAAAAAAAACAAGTTGTGGGCTAATAACTTTGAATTTGTACAGAAGACTGAACAGTAATCCATGAAATAGGGTCTGGTACCACACACATTTAAGCCAATCTTGCTGCAACCATTTGTAATTTTTGTAATTGGGCAACAAAGTTCAAGTCAAAATGTAACAGGTTTAGGATTACATCTGAAAATAGAATTAATAATGGAATTTTTTAAGCAAACTGAAAAAAAAAAAAAAAAGAAAAAATATTAATGGCTCTGAATCTTCCATATTTTCCTGTAAATAGTTTTTAAAAGAGCTGAACAATTTCATTCTGCCATGAATGTGTTAGGTAACACAAAGAGAGAATTTGTTCCAGACACACATTGTGTTTGGCTGTCACTTCTCAACAGTACTGAGGAGGGACTGGAAGGACAGACTATTTGGCTGCCATCAGAGAAATGTACCAAATTATTTCTTTGGTTATTTATTGGAAGCACCAAAGGGCCTAGTATGGATCAGACTTCGTTGCACTGGGCAACACAAAGACACAGCAAGACAGATTCTATGTTTAGCATTAATGTCATGATGTAGAACAAGTTGTGACTAGTGTAAGTCACACAGTGGTATTGTTGCTTCCTGTCTTTCTAAAAAGATTCGTGAAGTATTGGTGTTTCTACTGATCACAAATTAACAGGTCTCAAAAGACAAGCTGTTTCCAAAGAAAATGAAGCATGTACCTCTGCGTTGGGAATTGGTGTTTAACAATACACCTTCAGGTGATCATTTCAAATGATCCAGCAGCTGTACTGAAATTGACAAAGCTAAATTGGCCTGAGATAGAATATATTATTCATAAGTTGCCTTTAGACTACAGAGATAAATGAAATTTCATTTTTGTATAAGACTCAATTTGTCTTCTCCTAGATTTCTTTTCAGGCTGCTTTAGGTGCAACTGCTATACTTCTATAGCAGTGGGAATTGCTGTTGCTATGCTCTACTGATCCTAGCAGTCTCTGTGGTATTCTCAGAGAACTTCAAACAACAATGCAGGTTTTACCTACACTGATGACTGCTGGGTACTGGATCCTCATAGGGACAGCTGTGCTCCAGCCGCAGACTGAGGGTGAGCTGCAAATCATTGATTATCTTCCTGTTCCCAACACAAGCTAACAAAATCTGCAAATAAAGGGCAAAAACCCCACTCCTGAAAGTGTTGCTATACCACCTAGTCATTCTTTTCCTTTGTCCTAAACACAGCCATTCTTATTTCTCCTCTGAGAACTTTTTTCCTATTTAAAGCCTGTTCTCGGCTCCTATACCTTTGATCATTGCTCAGAATGTTGCTTGATACCACTCTGCCTGGACTATCCTCTTTAAAGGCAAACATGATGAAATAGAATTCCTTTTCTTACTGTCTCCGTATCTTTCTTCTTGAGTTCCAGTATGGAGAACCTTCTAACATCACAGACAATCAAATTAAATGTGCAGTCTCTGGTTACTATCAGGGAAGGTTCTGTATCGGCATACAAGGAGTTTAAAAATTATGAGACTTGGTCAGACTTAAGTGTCTTCCTTATTTCAGGGGAAAAAGAGAAGTCTGGGTGTTTGCCACATTCTTGATCTGAATAAAGAGTTTATTAGTTGCTGTTAACGATCTTTATTCCACTATCAGACCTGAAGAAGCAGCATGTAAGCCATCCACAATGCATGCAAGGCTTTTCTAACAGACATACCGGTGTTATCAGACAATATAGTAGCCATTTTATACCTAAGCAAAGAAACTTTTTCTGACTCACTAGCACATGAAAGTGGAAGTGTTGCTCTGCCCCCACTTTTGCTTAGCTGCATAGTCCTGACACTTTCCTTGCTCTGACGCTGGTACTTGTCAGGTATTTCTGTAAGCAGTCCAATTCATAACCTGGCAAATTACTAGTTCTTTTTTGCTGTGTGACTTTTGTGCTAGATTAGCAAACACATTTTTCTGGTGCTTGCCTCTGATGCTAGTCAGAATGATGTATAAGGAAGCTTGAAGGAATTCATAGCTGGAAATGGGCAGAGTGGGAGATAGAGAAGATGTAGAAATATTGCTATTTAGCTAGTAAGAAGTAGGTTATGAGCTTGACTTGCCTTTCTTTGTGAAATTGTATAAAGAAAATCCAGCTAAGACTGAATGAAGTTGCCTATGAACTTTGCTACAAAATGTAGAAACAGCCTTTTAACTTTGATCAGTATGGGAGATAACCTGTCTTTTCCTTATATTTAAAATATCTCCTTCATGTAAAGCCATTTACAAATTACAAAATTCTACAGGCTCTGCTCAAGAGACAGTCTGGCTTTGGATTGTATTTGGAATAATTTTTCTGGCCTGTTTTCTGTGTTTCTTCCCATGCTTTGATAACAAGGGTGATTTTTGAATATCGAATACAGTACAGCAGTACTTAATCTTAATAGGTAAATTTTGTGAAAAAAAAAAAAAGCTCATTGCTTCAGCATGAGCAAGAAGGCCAGCAGCATTCTGTCTTGTGTGTGGCCAGCAGAACTTGGAGAGTGATTGTTCTTCTGTATTCAGCATTGATGAGGCCATACCTCAAATACTGTGTTCCATTTTGGGCCCCTGTCTCCAAGAATGATATTGAGGTGCTGGAACATGTCCTTCTGCTCTCATGAGATCCCACCTGGAGTACTATTCTCCAGTTCTGGAGATGCCAACACAAGAAGGACATGGAGCTCTTGGAGTGAGTCCAGAGTTCAAGGCCAGGTTGGATGGGGCTTTGAGCACCCTGTTCTAGTGGGAGGTGTCCCTGCCAATGGCAGGAGCTGTATCTTTGAGGTCTCTTCTATCCCAAACCATTCAACTATTTTATGAACAAAGCTGGTGAAGGGTCTAGAGAACAAGTCCTTTGAGAAACATCTGAGGGAACTGGGTTTGTTTAGCCTGGGGAAAAGGAGGCTGAGGGGAGACCTTATTGCTTTCTACAGCTACCTGAAAGGAGGGTGTAGCAAGGTGGGTGTTGGTCTCTTCTCCCAAGTAACAAGTGAGAGAACAAGAGGAAATGGCTTCAAGTTGTGCCAGGGGAGGTTTAGATTGGATATGAGGGGGAAAAAAAAAAATCACTGAAAGGATTGCCAAGGACCGGAACAGGCTGCCTAGAGGAGTGGTTGAGTGACCATCCCTGGAAATACTTTTAAGTGTAGATGTATTGCTTAAGGGACATGGTTTAGTGGTGGACTTGGTGGTGGTATAAGTTTATCATTGGACTTGATGATCTTAAAGGTCTTTTCCAACCTATATTATCTATGATTCTATATCTCAGTTCTTTCTATTAAACAGCCAATAGTAATATATTTTATTTCAGACTTACTATCCCAAGTAAAGGGGAAGGTGAAATCTAAACCTAGGAAAGCCCTGTTGAACAGGGTGGATCCTCAGCAGCTGACATACACAGAGACCATATTACTATGAGGTAAAACTAAGGCTCTTTCTGTGCTCTAGAAAAAAAATCAGGCAAAGAAAACAAATAGTGCTAATTAAATCATCGCCTGCAGGGTTCTGACTAGTTAAACGAAGAGTGGTAAAGAATGTTTGACATCAGGTTGGATGTAATTTAAAAGAAAAGAAGACAATACAACAAGGTTTTGTTCTATGAGAAGGATGGCATAACATCTAAATATAGTGTGACAGATTTACTCTGGTTGGAACTGATGTCTTTTAAATCCAAACAAGGTTTCGTTAGATCTTTATCCTTAAAATAAGCCAAGTGTGTTCCATGCTGCTTACTCTGTGTGATTTATTGGGCAGATGGAATGGGGGAAGCATAGACAAGATCATAAAACTGAAGTTCTGTTATTTGACTTGGAAGAATCATTGATGCATTTCATCTTTATCTCATTGTGGAATATATTTGGGATTTTTCCAGAGCATTTGAGTGATTCAGGAACACAAACCTCACTGAGAGTCAGTACTGTTAACATAAGGTCTTTTTAAAATCCCTTTGGGAATCATGACATACATATATGTATTTTTCTTTTATGCAAAGATACCTAAATAGGTTATTACACAAATGTCAGTCTGCAAGAAAATAAAGTATTATAAAATATGTTAAAATAATCAAATTTATATTTTTAATTAAATCTGACAGAACCAGAGTTTGGGGCATTTTATATCTATACATTACCATGCATCTGGTAACATGCACTCATATATGTATGCATATTAGGTCTTAGAATATATACATAAATTAGGTCTCTTGGCCTCCCAAGCCTCTTTCATGCTTTTTAATTAAGCAGCTTAAATATGTTACAGTTAAATGTGCTGAGCTTCCTTCACTTTCAAGTAGTGTTTATCCAGGAGGTGAAAATGGAATCTGACTTCTGCAAACAAATCTACTAAGAAAAAAGATTTTTATGTATTTGGAGATGCACATAAAAATGACACACAAATGGATGTATCTGGCAGCATTTTAATTGGAGCTGATGGCTGCATTTAAGACCACTGTCTGAAAAAATTGTTTTCTTTTGTTTGTTTCAAGGTGTTTGTAATTTAAAGAAACCAACAACTTACTGTGATGTTGAAATGATGACTAGCAGTGACAGTCAACCATTTCAAAGAAGTGATGTCTTAATCTGATTTTGTTTGAGCTTTAGAGCTTTCCCT